>NC_044050.1:8288706-8328706 GCF_902167405.1 Gadus morhua | reverse complement strand
TCACATTCTCCGAGGACATTGGTAAAGCCCTGACCAAGGCATGTGAATGGGACAGTGACAGTGCAGCCGTGCACCTGGCCCATGCTGCAAAAGTTGCGCGTCGCCACATGTTTGAAGAGCAGAAACCCTTCACCGCGTTCCAAGAAGGCTGCCAAAGAGACTGTTCAGAACCAACTGCTGGCACCAATAAACATTGGCCTTGAAGGACCCACAACATCTGCCAACGTCAGACACAGCTCTGCTCTGGAAAGATCTACTGATAGATAGTATATGTATAGCATATAGGCCTGATGGTCAATGCCCAAACCAGGAAGAGGGAACTTGTGGACCGGCTTTCACATTTGGGTATCAGTAACACGTATGTGTTCTGTCTGTCAGCCTAGCAGTTCCATAAGGAATAGCTGGTTTGCCCTCCTGATATGGAGAGTGACGTCTTCACAAATGCTGCAGTTGATAATATATATAAACCTAGCTCAACTACCTCAAAGGAGTCATTCCATGGCACAGGCCTGTCACTCATTCAACACCATGCCTTTGCAGATTATGGACTTGACCAAAACATTGTGATTGTTGGAGGTTCTGCAGGCCAAGAAACAGCGGGCCATTTGCCAAGCTACTATAGAGAGGCTTCAACAGTGGTAGCACCACAAAGGCACCTGTACCACCTAGCACCGTGGCGTCTCTGAGCAGGGAGAACATTGATCAGAACATCAAGGGAGAGTACTATAGAGTAATGAAAATGTGCAGAAGATTCTTGCACTTGCATCTGATGATGAAGAGAACTCTGTGAATCAGAGTGTGGACCGCATTTCTTAGGCTGCATAACCTGCAAGTCACTAACTTGCTGGAAGAAAAGTAATCTGCCCAATTGCCCTATTCCCTCTCAGTGGCAATGATCAAACACTCGATAGGCGTAGTCAGAAAGGCTGTTCAACATCTAGTATGCTTGGCAGACACCAGTAGTAGCGTTTGATCAACCATTGTACACCAATGCAAAGCAGCTTCAGTGGAAGTGGCCAGAGCTGTATGGGGAAGATAAGTTTGATGTTTAGTGGCCTGCATCTAGAGATAGCAGCTCTGAAGGCCCTGGGTGATTGGTTGCAAGGTAGTGGCCGGGTTTAAGCACTGGTAGAAGTGCAGATCACAAGGGTGGGCACTGCCGGCTCCTTCTTGCGTGCAGCACATGCCCAGATGTGCCCACCAAGTCACAGCAGCTGAATTATTCATCCTGCAGTATCTGCCCTACAATAACCATGACACGCAGCTAGAGGAGAGGAGCCTTTGGGGTTTGATGAAGGAGGGAAGTGAGCTGCCTTGAATTCCAGTACTGAGCAACATTCATGGTTAGGGGTGGGAATCGAGAACCGGTTCCTACTCAGAACCGGTTCCAACTAACCAATTCCATCGGAATCGTACGCCTCCAACGTTATCGATTCTTCTTAACGATTCCGCACCACGTTTTCCGGTTTGCTCAAACAACGAGGCAGCATCATGGAGAGGAGGAAGCCATCGCAAGTCTGGCTCCATTTCACCAAACGCAATGAAAATGCTGCCTTATGTAATCAGTGCAATGCTATCATTTCGTGTAAGGGTACAAACACCAGCAACATGCTAAAGCATTTGTCTACCAAGCATGGAATTAAGTCCCAAGAATGCCATGTGTTCAAAAGCCTGCATACGAGTCAAACAAGTTCCACTGTGTCCTCCGTTGACAACGGTATTGTCACATTACATATCCTGCATTTGCAGCCCACTGTCGCCTTGCAACTGCAGTTTTTATAGTAGTAGTGTCGTAGTTTTTATTAATAATGCCGACCTATACAAATTTCATGGATTTTAGATGATCACTCTCAGGCAGCCAGCTGGCCCCTCGACATCGGCTCAAGTTACCCCTTTCACTCCCAGAAAAGGCAGATATACTTTCTTGCATAAGAATTGTTGACGCTCAGTAAAAAAAATACATATAAAAGACGTTATGGAGGCATACAGTTCATGCCTATTTAATTAAAGTGGATGTACATATGTTCACTGTTTTGTTTACTTTTTATATCCCTTCCTAGAAAAGTGTTAAACTTTAATTTAATGACTTTTGGTTTAAGCTTAGTTAAAGGGACTCTCACCTTTGTTGCATTTGAGCATTACAGCACATTCAAATCATCCCGCCTTCCTCCAATGCCCCACCCACTCAGCGTTATTTTTGAGAGTACAAAAGTTCTAGACTCCCATGGGTTGTGTTTAGACTCCCATGGGTTGTGTTTAGACTCCCAGGGGTCATAATATCTACCAGGAGTCTAGAAAGAAATTTAGCAGGTGGCTCACTGTAATTTTATGGGCTTCGTGTGACACCGTTTTGAGGCCCCATGTTGAAGGACAGTGGTCCCAATGAGTATAAGAAAGGTGTATGAGCATTACAAACAGAGTAGCGGGACAACGTAGCGTCTGAGGCCGAAATGGGTCCCCTAATCGGACTGAATGGTGCGGTTGTTTGCCAACGGTCTGGAGGTCTTCCTGGAGTTCCAGAGTAGCGGGACAACGTCGCGTCTGAGTCCGAAATGGGTCCCGTAATCAGACTGAGTGTGGCGGTTGGTTGCCAACGGTCTGGAGGTCTTCCTGGAGCTCCAGAGTAGCGGGACAACGTCGCGTCTGAGTCCGAAATGGGTCCCGTAATCGGACTGAGTGTGGCGGTTGGTTGCCAACGGTCTGGATGTCTTCCTGGAGCTCCAGAGTAGCGGGACAACGTCGCGTCTGAGTCCGAAATGGGTCCCGTAATCGGACTGAGTGGTGCGGTTGGGTGCCAATCATGGTCAACATGGCAGTCATGACAGAACTGATGCACTACTGATGCTTGTAAATGGACCAAAGGGGATCCCAGATGATGCAATGAACATTACGAAGTTTGTGAAACTTATTTTTGACCGAACCAGCACCAGCACCAAGGTGGACCATGCAAGAAGGAAGCTCTTTCCAAGGAAAAATGCCACCTACCAAAGCTGCTCTGCTGGAGCATGTCAAGAGAGCAGTCTAGCAGGGTGGTCACATATGGGGATAGAAACTGCTACCAGACCCTGTGCACCAATCACCAACTAACTGGCTGTGGGAGGAGACAGATGAATGTTTGAGCCCCACTGGACGACGTTGCCACTAGCATCAAGTTCCTGCCACGAGATGATCTGCCAACAGGGTCGGCTTAGCTCAGGAAATAGAGCAGTTGCCTTGTAACCAAAAGGTTGCTAGTTTGATAGCCAGCTCCTCGTAGCTGAGTGTTGATGTGTCCATGAGCAAGACACATAACCCTAACTGCTCCTGACGACCTGGCTGTCGCCTTGCATGGTTGACTCTGCCGTCGGTGTGGCAATGTGTATATTAACCGATGTAAGTCGCTTTGGATCTTCTAATTGTAATTGATCTTGCTGCCTGCAAGAGTGGTTGCAGAAAGCGCTGCAGGTGCAAGAAGCCTATGCTTCTGTGAGGAATGGCTGATTTACATTCAATGCCATTCTCTATGGCTAGTTGCCTTGCCGTGATGAACAATTAAAATGATCAAGATATGTTCAAATAGTATATGGCATTTGGTCAACACAACAGTCGTCTTTTCAAATAATATTAGTTGCATAGTATGTGCACAGGTGCATGTGTCTGGTGGGACTGGCTCTGGCCTAATCGCAGGACAGTTGGAGGACAGAAAACTGCTAACTCGACAATTTTGCCTCTCCTCTCTCCCTCGCTCTTGCCCACTCTCTCTCTTTCACACTAAATCTCTCTCTGTCACTGCTGCCGCGGCATCACTCGTCCTCCTGTCCTCCAAACACATGTCTGCCTTGCCCCCCTCCAGACACGGCCCCCCTGTTAGCCTCCCACCAATCCCCCTATGTCACTACCCGGCCAGGCTCCTCTGTTCTCACCCAACCACACTGCATCATCTCCCTTTCTCTCATTCTCCCTCTCCCTCTCCCTCTCCCTCTCTCTCTCTCTCTCTCTCTCTCTCTCTCTCTCTCTCTCTCTCTCTCTCTCTCCCCCTCTCTCTCTCTCTCTCTCCCTCTCCCTCTCCCTCTCCCTCTCTCTCTCTCTCTCTCTCTCTCTCTCTCTCTCTCTCTCTCTCTCTCTCCCCCTCTCTCTCTCTCTCTCTCTCCCTCTCCCTCTCCCTCTCCCTCTCTCTCTCTCTCCCCCTCTCTCTCTCTCTCTCTCTCTCCTCTCTCTCTCTCTCTCTCTCTCTCTCTCTCTCTCTCTCTCTCTCTCTCTATCTCTCTCTCCCTCTCTCTCTCTCTCTCTCTCTCATCGCACTCCCCTCAGGCTCTGTTCATCTCTCATTCCCGATGTTGCAATCAGCCTGAATAACCTTTCAATGCACTGTTTATATTTCTGTGTATCTGTGTGCGTTTGTATGTGTTTATGTGTGTGTGGGGGAGTGTGTGTGTGCTATGTCCCCTAGCTATTTTCTCCCAAACTCTTCGAGTGACATTTTGTCTTCCACCAGATCTGCTCATCGCTGCAAAACCGTCTCTCCCTCCGTTCCTTTCATGCCAGCCCAGTGTGAGTCCCCCCCCCCCGCGCACACACCCACTGCCTCTAATGGGAAGCAGAAGGACATGGAAAGAAGAGAACGAGGGAGTTGAGGCACGCACACACGCACACACACAGACACATACGCACACATATATACACCATGCAAGTATGAATATACACACATAAACACACACAATCATGTGCTTGCATGATTGTATACCTGCCCTTAACACAATCACAGATGAGCACGCAGGCATGTCATTGCATACACAACTTCACTCATGCGCAAACCTACGAGCACACTCTCATACACGCACACACACACTCACACCATGTACGAATATACACACAAACAAACAGAATCATGAATGGGAGTGTTTCTACACAATCAATCCAAACACACGCACAAACAAACACTGTGTTGATTGGCCCTGTTGGGTGTGAGAGGCCTGAGCCATCTTACACGTCTCACAGCTCGCTCTCTGATCGCCGTTGCTGAAGGTCACCTTCTGGCCCCCCTGCAGGCAGCCATCGATCCATAAACCCTGGAGAGACTGAGAGGGGGGGGGGCTGTGGAGCAGATGGCCAGCAACGGACAGACCAGAAGATGAAACACAATGGATGGTTTTCTGGTTGTCGGAGCAGCCTAACATGCTACCAGTAGAACGGATTGAGGCTAGGATGCTACAGTACCATCCCAATCCCCCCCCCCCCCCCCCCCCCCCCCCCCCCCCGCCGCCCCATTTGAAAAGCAATCAGTGACCCAGTATTCACAATCTCGGGGTAATCACTCAGCTCTGGAGCACTCCCTCAGTCAGCGTGAATGCTCCTTTCCAAATTAGGCATTTTGGGTCAGTAGTTGGGGTTTACCAAGAAGGATGTGGAACGAGTTGAGGGACAAAACGTAACCAACGCCGCGTGGGTCTTAAGGCCAGCTGCACTGCGTGTCAAACCTTTGTGTGTACATGAAGGTTTGGAGCCACATTTTTTTTCTCTGACAGATTGTGATATGAGGTGGGTTTGGTGAGACTTTGCACAACGTAGTGATGTGAAAACAGATGTGAAACTGCTGGGCGTGCCTGACGGTACACTAATGCGGCGGTGGTCATTTCCCACAGAGTTTCGTAATATTATAATCATGGCTGGGACAGTTGGGAACAGGTGGAGGACAGGCAGAGCAAAATAATGCTCCCTGTTTCCTGACCATATACGTTCTGTCACTATCACAGGACAACACCAGAGGGAATAGCGCTAGATCATGTACACACAGACACACACTCACACACACACAATTCCACATGACAATATCAATTTCTCTCAATTAGCCAGACGTTAGCTTGTTCAATTCACAAAATGTTGTTCGATTTATGCATGATGATGGGATATCAATTATTAAACGTCCATGCATTATTAAACTAGCAGAAAGAACTGCAATAACGGATTAGTTGCATGACACCTTAATTTACCTTTTATTCCTTGAATATGAAATAATGTATCATTATAAATAGGGCTATTAATAGGGTGTGTTTGGTGAGATCATGTGAAAGCAGATGTGAAACTGCCAGGCGTTAAAGTTTGACAGAAGACTTATACAGCAGCCACGTTCTCCCACAGAGTTTCGTATTTACTGATATGCTTCCGTTTTGTAGCATCGGCACCGTCATTTTCCAATAATGGGATACCCCGTCATGGTTTATCCCATGTATGTCTTCCACCTCTACTTTTCTGCCCAATTCATGGGCCTGGTAGGAAATGAAGGACAAAAGATAATCATGGCATTTCGAAACAGGGGCCTAAAGAATTGGAATTGCGGCCCTAATAAAGAGTATATTTTGCTGGCCTTGAGCTGATGAAAATGATAAGGCCGCCACAAAGGGGCAGGAATATGGCGGGACACTTTCAGAAATGCCATCTTTTGCATCATTCGAGATTCACAAAGAAACTCAACCTAATATGACCCTGTCCCGATTGGTCAACTAAATTAAACTTGTTTAATAGTTAGAATAATAGTTAGCACACACACACACACACACACACACACACACACACACACACACACACACACACACACACACACACACACACACACACACACACACACACACACACACACATACACACCACACACACACACACATAAACGCACACACTGAAAGTTACTCACACTCAGCACAACAACGATAAGCAGCCAGCAGTTTGCACCAAGAGGAGCGGACTTGAGATTCAAGGCTACAGATGAAGAGTGTGTGTGTGTGTGTGTGTGTGTGTGTGTGTGTGTGTGTGTGTGTGTGTGTGTGTGTGTGTGTGTGTGTGTGTGTGTGGGGGGGGGGGGGGGGGGGGGGGTCTTGTACTACTAAATGACTCAGCATATAACAGCTAGTGGTGGTGTTATTGGGGCATTAAGAGAAAGCTGACCCAGCAGGTTATCACCACTTGGCCCTGTGATGTTTATTGTTATGCTATCAGAACGGGAACAGGAGACGGAGGAAGAGAAGCCAAACACCAAGGCTGAAAGGACCCCCCGGGGAGGGGAAAGAGTGGGCACAGGCCACTGCGTGTTGAAGTTTCAGAATTAAGAACCATTATGCTAAAAATAGACGCCAGCTATGGTAACAAAAGTAATCGCATCAAAGGTGGTCATTGTTCCATACAGGCCCACTAGCCCACTAGCAGAATACCTAGAAGCATGGAATTAAGGAAAATGTGCAGGAGGCCTTTTCTGCCTCAGGTTGTTCTTTGCTAAGTATGTTGAATAATATTATCTAAAAATACATGCTCTTATGCATAAAGGACAGTTTGGACGTGTGTGTGTGTGTGTGTGTGTGTGGGCTGGGGGTGGGGGGGTGGGTGCATGTGTGTGTGTCCTCGCTATTTTCCATTAAATCATGAGATAGGTTGACCATCTGATTCTCATTGTACAAGCTGCTAGTAAACGTGCAAGGAATAATCATGGCTGGGGCCCTTAGAAGGATAAGGTGGAGGACAGGCAGAGCCAAATAATGCTCCATTTCTCCTGATCATATCTATGTCAGAAGAACGGCTACAGCCAGATACTGCACCGTCATTATCAGGACAACACAAGAGGGAATACCACTAGATCATGTACACACAGTCACAGAGAGACACACAGACACACACACTCACACACAGACGATTCCACATGACAATATCAATTTCTCTCAATAAGCCAGACCTTTGCTTGGTCAATACACACAATTTTGTTCGATCTATGCATGATGATGGGCTATGAATTATTAAACGTCCATCCATTTTTTAACTTTCATAATTATTACATTATCTTAAGCAGGCCTATTAATGTTGCTTTTCTATTATAGCATGCTGGGCTTCTTCTCCAGAACCCCATACCAAGTGACTAAAATCCACTTTGGACCAAGGTTTAAGTTATTCCATTCGGTCTACACCGAGCCCAACACCTGCACCACGGCCCTCCCTCTGGGGACATGGCTGAGGTGAGCAGCGGTTGCAGATTGCCATTGATTTTCATTTCTCGTGTTTTTCTGCTCTAGCTGATGTTTAGGGGCCTTTATTGATGTGGATTTCCTCACCAGGAGAAGGTTAAAGCAGTGATTCGGATGAAGGCAAGGTGAGCACAGGGGCGCCACCCTGCTGCACGGCTCTGTTCCCTACAAACTACGATACAATGGGGCTCCCATTTGAAGCACCAAGTGCAAATGTGTGCGGGTCACACAAATACACACACACACACACACACGCACACACACACACACACACACACACACACACACACACACACACACACACACACACACAGACACACATACACACGTCTACAGAGACACACACACACACACACGCACACGCACACGTTTACAGAGACACACACACACACACACACACACATGCGCACATACACACACACACGCACAGACAAATGCCATATACACACTAAATCACACACAGGCTCGTTCACGAACGTGTACACACAGATATATGCACGCAGGGACACTAAACACACACACACACGCACGCACGCACAAACACACACACACACACACACACACACACACACACACACACACACACACACACACACACACACACACACACACACACACACACACACACACACACACAGTGATCGCTTTAACCTTGAAACTCATGCCAAAAACCAGCCAGACTGCGCCATACATCTCTTCGAGCGAACGGATCGGTTACAGTAGGACAACGAACGCACGTCGGGTACGAACAAGGAGAGGAAAACGCAGAGAATGAACAAAATCACCAAGGCCCCGACGAGCTGCAAACACATCGGGGTGGCACGGACGGACAGAGACACATACCGCCCCCCCGACCGACGCACACATATCATATTACTAGGAGGGGGTGCTACATCAACCAGACTTTATCACCTTTCAAGGTTTCCCTCATAAAGCATAATAATCTCAGAGTAAAACATCGTAATCAGCCCGCGAAGACTCGTAAAGCTTCCCCACGCCTCCCTCTCCTGAGAGGTGGGGCAGCGTGTTTGTGCTGTCTCCGCCGTTAAATCATGGTGGCTCGGGGGTACCTCCCCCGGCGGCACCCACCTAGCCACCCCACCCCCACCCACGACCACCTAGCCACCCCACCCCCACCCACGACCACCTAGCCACCCCACCCCCACCCACGACCACCTAGCCACCCCAACCCCACCCACGACCACCTAGCCACCCCACCTCCACCCACGACCACCTAGCCACCCCACCCCCACCCACACCCGACCACACCCACCTAACCAGCCAACTCCTACCCACACCCACCTAACCAGCTAACTCCTACCCACACCCACCTCCTACCCACACCCACCTAACCAGCTAACTCCTACCCACACCCACCTAACCATCCAACACCCACCAACACCCACTAACACCCGACCGCACCCACCTGACCACCCCACACCCTTTATTCAACTCATACAAAGGCGTGTCTATCAGCTCATTATCTCATCTTTCAGTCTATTAGGGTTCTGACTTTGGTCTTCCAATCAAACCACCTTCAACCCACCGGCAAGGTGTTCCCTATAAACTGATGCCACCTGCTGTGTTTCTAATGTCCTGCCTCAGGGCATCACAACCTCAGCAGTAGTCAGTCTACTCTGTAGCCTACTTCAGCAGAGACACGCAAAGTTGAAATCCCGATTGGTCGATTGAGCAGCTTCCAGTTAGTAGGCTGGAGAATTTCAGAATTCAATCAGTACCAGTGTCCTGTCTGAGGTGGCTGGATGGCATGGGGGGGAGGACTCTGAGGAGGGTTGATGGTATAATCCTTCTATACAAAGGTATGGGATGGCAAGAATTATTTCTTTGCAGAACATATTATGAAAGGGGACATATTATATAAAGGGGACATATTATGAAATCAACACTTTAACTTGGATTTGGGGTGTTGTTTTGGGTCTCTGGTGCACCCACACGCATACAAACTTTGAAAAAAGTCTGTAAATATTTTTTTGAGTGAGATACGCATTTCTGAAGTACCCCGCCTACAGTTACCAGACGAGCGAGTCAGTTTCGGCGCCCCCTCCTATGTAGGAAGGGGAAGGGGGCACAGTTGAATATTACCTCCCACTTCCTCTCTCCCCTCCAATCAGAGTATAGCTAAGATTTTGTGGACCAGTGGAAGAGCAGCTCCGGCAGGGGGAACTCGACTGCAGCCCGGCAGCTCACCTCCCGGAGTAAAATCCCTCCAGGTCGCGGTTCATGGGCTTCAGAGAGTCAAGGCCAAAGTTCCTTTTCCCCCAATTTTTCTCAACCATGTCCGAGATATCCCCTACTTGTTCTGGAAGACATCAGATGAGTCTTTATGATTCATAATATCATCCGAGGCACACAAGGCTTTTGGCCGTTATATTAGATATAATATTATTAAGTACCCATACATAATATTATTATTATTATATTGTAGCGTCACAGGGTTTGGGAGATAGGGGCGGCGAAAAGGGACGAACGAAACCGCACGAAAGGGCCCCACCGGGCGCTCACATGCTCCCCTTCAGCAGGTTCTGGTGGGCGCCCCTATGGAGAGGGTGGCGGTAGATGTAGCGGGGCCACTGCCCCGCTCGGACAGAGGCAACCGCTATGTTCTCACGGCCATCGACTACTGCCATCCCCGATCAGGAAGCTGAGACCGTGGCCGACGCACTGTCTGAAGGCATGTTCAGCCGTTTTGGGGTGCCAGAGACCTTGCATGGCGACCAGGGGAGAAACTTTGAGTCTCGGGTGTTCTCCGCCATGTGTGAGCGCCTGGGCATTCATAAGACCACGCACATCTCCCCAGAGTGATGGACTGGTGGAGCGATTTCACCGCACTATGGGCCAACAGCTGGCCATCCTCACCTCCCAGCACCAGACATACTGGGATAATCACCTTCCCCTGGTTCTCATGTCTTGCCGCACCGCCGTGCGGGAGTCTACGGCATGCAGGCTGTCCCTTCTCATGCTGGGAAGGGAGCTACGTACCCCAGCAGAGTTAGCGGTTGGTCGACCACCGGATGCCCCAGACTGTTCCCCTGGCCCCGGGTATGCCAGGAGACTCCAAGATCGCCTGGAGTCGGCCCACCTATTTGCCCAGGAGCAGCAGCAGAGGGCAGGGGTGAGTGAGGCAGAAAAGAAACTACGATGTAAAAAGCAAAGGCAGGCATTTCCAGGCGGGAGAACTGGTTTGGGAGTTCAATCCCCAAAGGAAGAAGGGGAGATGCCCTAAACTGGACAGTCCTTGGGTGGGTCCCTGTCGAGTTCTGGAGAGGCTGGGTGAGGTGGTGTACCGGTTGCACCTACCACCTAAAGGAAGAAGGGTGGCACTGCACAGAGACAGACTGGCTCCGTACCGAGGGGGTGCCGCCCCACTGGCCCAGGGGGGTCCAGCGACTCCTCGCTGTCGCCCTGCCTCCTCAAAGCCCACCCCCCCGGCTACACTGGCGGGGCCTCGGTCTGTCGCCCGAGGCCACCAGGGCACTTAAAATACTTTGTCTGCTATCTATAGGAAACGAAAAGTAATGTTGTTCAGTGTTGTGCCTGTTGTTATACTGGGGGTTGAAGCTCATTATGTTAAAGGCAGTTAAGTTATTCTGAGGGCTGTGTGTTTTTCTGTGATTCCTTGGGGCGAGGAACTTTGTGAAGGGGGGGTAATGTAGCGTCACAGGGTTTGGGAGATAGGGGCGGGCCATCTCAGAGGGGGTTCTGGGTGTTTCCTTCTGCGCGGGGGTTGTCGTTGTGGTTTTCCGGTCGAGCTGCTCCAGCCTGTCCAAGTTGTGGAATTCAATAAACCCGCTGTTAAGCCTTACTTCGCTCACTGCCTCGCCTGTGGTCATTAAAATATTATATTATATAGATATAGAGCTCCAGGAGCACGCAAATGGCAACAATCCCTTCTCCTCCATGATGTGGTTCAGTCTGAGAGCTCATTGGTCAATGGGCAGCAGCTCGTATGCATTAAAGCTACAGACACCAGAAACAGCGCATTCTGAAGGGACTGAAACAGAGGGGAATAGCAGTAGGCAAGATATTTTTTTCCTAAAAGTTATTTCCAGCAAACAGTTTCAAAAACATTTTTCTGGAACTCAAATATGTTTACTTGTTGGGAAAACACCATAATATGCCTCCTTTAATTAGGGGTCCTACGAAATCCGTAGGAACCCTATTATAATCGTTATTTTTATTATTATTATTATTATTATTATTATTATTTTCCTGACTTTTTGCCTCCAAAAGTTATAAAAATTGCCATTCTCGTAGAACTTGTGAAATTAATTATGGAATCAAAAGATCCCTGTGTTTTGAAAGATCTTTCAATTATTTTACACATTTTAAACATCTCTGATCATATCTTAAACATCTCTGATCATATTTTACACATTTTAAAAATCTGTCATATTTTTTTGAAACATTTTTAACATATTTTTGAAACATTCTAAACATCTTTGTTCGTTTTTAAACACATTTCTTAACACACATCTTTATCTAAGCATGTTTTTGCTTATCGTTTTTAAAATACATTTGAACATCTTAATCTGTAAACTGCCGGTTTAGCCTCCTTTTTAGCACACCTCCACTTTAGTGGGAGCAATGAGTTTGCGTAGCTGTGTTCGAAATCGATCACTATCACGGATATAGTGCACTATATAGGGTGCTCGCCATTTTATTGTGGTGTTCGAATTCCCAGTAGTCAATTCCATGCGCACTATATAGTGGACTGAAAATACCCAAAATTTGAGTGAACATACGATGTTCCCTACATGTTGCTCCCGTATACCACAATGCAATGTGGTCGTGTTTTTCCGGAGGAGAAGAAGAAGCTGAATAACCGCGAAAACGAATAGAAATGTAAACAATTTATTTGGGATTTAAAATAGAAAATGTAACATTCAAAATTAATTAAAAAAAACTTGATCAAGGAAATGTAACATACAACATTAATACAACCTCCAGTTTTCCTCGTGGGTGTCCGGTTTGTTTACATGATGTGGGCGCAGCTGTCTGCTTCACACAAATACCCGGCGCATTTACTGACGCAAATGACGTTTAGAAATGTTCAGTGTAGTGACCGAATTCTCGTTTGTTCGTTCCCTATATCGTGCACTATATCATAAACACTATATGGGGAATAATGAGTGAGTGAATAGGGAATGATTTCGAACACAGCGCGTCTTCGTCTTTGCGTTTTTCTTGCGTTACTTTTTCTGGAATAATTTTTTCTCACTCTGAGGAACTCGGCGCCCCTCAGGGGAGGTGCGCCTCACAGTTTGAAATGTTTCTGACGCAAATGACGTTTAGAAATGTTCAGTGTAGTGACCGAATTCGTTTGTTCGTTCCCTATATCGTGCACTATATCATAAACACTATGGGCCCTATCTTGCATCCGGCGCAAGTGACTTAGTCACTGGCGCATATGTGTCGTTGCTAGTTTACAACTGGCGCAGAGCGTTCTTTTCCCACCACCGCCACTCGCCGGTAAATTAGGGAATGATCATGCGCCCCAAGGGGCGGTATGGCGAAAGGAGGAGGCGTGTTCTGGCGCAAACGGTATTTTGCCGTTTCTGAATACAATTGCGCTACTGACCAGGAAATACCTGGTTTAAAGTCAGTGGCGCGTTGTTCAGATGCTATTTTGAAGGGCGCATGCATGCGCATGCGATGCATACGGATTGCTTGTGCACCTCGCCCATACACTATGCTTCTCTCATCTACACAGACAGCAGTTCCCATTTTTGCAAACCATACATCATTACAAGGAAAATAAAATGTTACCACACAAGGAAAATCATTGTGGTGTCCATAAAGATAAAATAAATAGGCATACATCTAGCGTACACATTTACCCAAATTATTCACGCGAATTGTAGCAGGCGTAATGACGGATCAAATTGACCTGGTTGACCAATAGTGGCAAGAGACACATGTATATAAGGACATCTGTCAAAGTGGGTTGTCCGTCAAGAATCAGGAACCACAATTCTGAAGACAGCGAAATACATTCTGAAGACTGCGAAATCACCTTCTGTAAGTCCATTTAAAACCTTACTCTGCAACTTACCAGTTGAGTTGAGGTTGCTCATAATTTTTCTATTGGAATGGAATACGTCTTGGGACAGAGGATCAGACGCCGGGGGGAGAGGGTCTACCGGCCCAGACACACCTATCTCTCCCTGAGTGAGGAGGAATGCAGGCGTAAGCTACGCCTGACCCGTCAGGCTGTCACAGATATCTGCCATCTCCTGGCAGATGAGCTGGGGACTGATGCACGCTGTCCCTATGCCCTCCCCGTTGCAGTGAAAGTTACAGCGGCACTGCATTTCTATGCATCTGGGTCGTTCCAGCATCCCCTTCTATTGGACGCATTTCACAATCGGCAATAAGTTCGGCTATACATGCAGTTACGTCAGGTCTAGTCCGACATGCTGGGGAATACATCAAATTCCCCGTTACACCTGACAGCCAGGAAAGAACAAAGCAGGAGTTTTGGACCAAGTATGGGTTCCCTGGCGTCCTTGGTGCTATAGACTGCACCCATGTGCAGCTACGTGCCCCGCATCAGTAAACGCACTCATATACATAAACCGGTAGGGAACTAATTCGATTAATATCCAAGTCATTTCCGATGCTGATTGTAGAATAAATCACGTCTTTGCTAATTACCCTGGCTCAAGCCATGACTCTTTCATATTGGCAAACTCGACCATTCCTGCCATATTCAGATTCAGATTCAGATTCAGATTTTATTTGTCACATACACAATACATTGCAGTGAAATGTTCACAGTCGGCTCCATGCTAAATATATGCATAACAACATAACAAAACAGTAAATGCATTCAATATGTCAGAGGTTATTGCACAAAGTCTAAGGAGCGGGGGATTACTTAAATAAATATATATATCAATAAGTGCAGTTGCTCAAAGTGCTTTAATCAGTACCATTTAGATACCTCACAGCTTGGGGGTAGAAACTCTTCCTTAGTCTCTCAGTTTTTGCCGCCAGTGAGCGGTATCTGTTTCCAGAGCGGAGCAGGGAGAATAGTCCGTAGCCAGGATGGCTGGGGTCTTTCAAGATGCTGCTGGTCCTGCCCTTGCACCGCTTGGTGTAAATGTCTGCTAGATTAGGGAGTTTCCCCCCTATGGTACGCTCAGCTGAATGCACCACTCTCTGCAGAGCCTTACGGTCCTGAATGGTGGTGTTCCCATACCAAGCGGTGATGTTCCCAGTCAGCATGCTCTCTATGGTGCAGGTGTAGAAGCTCCGCAGGACTGGTTTGGAGGCCCTGAATTTCTTCAGCCTCCTGAGATGGTACAGTCTCTGTCTGGCTTTCTTTCCCACGGTGTCCAGGTGGGTAGACCACGTCAGATCATCTGTGATTTGGACACCGAGGTACTTAAATGTGTCCATCCTCTCCACAGGGGTCCCATTGATGGATACAGGCGTGTATTCCCGTTTCTGTGTCCTCCCGAAGTCCACCAGCATCTCCTTCGTTTTGCTGGCGTTGAGGTGCAGATTGTTTTTCAGACACCATTTTGTCAGGCACCTCACCTCCTCCAGGTAGGCCGTTTCATCGTTGTTTCGGATTAGGCCTACCACTACGGTGTCGTCAGCAAACTTTATGATGGTATTTGAGTCTGCGATGGCTGCACAGTCGTGGGTGTACAGGGAGTACAGTAGAGGGGACAGAACACAGCCCTGGGGGGCCCCTGTGTTGAGGGTGAGGGGGGATGAGGTGTGCCGGCCAGCTTTCACCACCTGAGGTCTCTCTATTAAAAAGTCCAGGATCCACCTGCAGAGCGCGTCGTTCAGCCCCAGGCTCCTGAGCTTTTTGATGAGGGTGGAGGGGAGGATGGTATTAAAGGCTGAACTATAATCAGCAAATAATAGTCTCACATAGTTCAGCACTTTCCCCTTACTCTTGTCCAGGTGTGATAGGACACTGTGTAATATGTGAGTAATGGCATCCTCAGTGGATCTGTTGGGCCGGTACGCGAATTGTAGAGGGTCCAGGGTGTTGGGCAGTGAAGAGCAGATGTGGGCCTTGACCAGCTTCTCGAAACACTTCATCACCACAGAGGTAAGAGCAACTGGGCGATAGTCATTATGACAGGCTGGTCTAGGTTTTTTGGGTATGGGGATGATGGTGGACCTTTTAAAGCATATGGGGATGATGGACTGTGCCAGGGACAGATTGAATATAGCCGTGAACACTGGTGCCAATTGGTCGGCGCAAACCTTGAGAACCCGCCCCGCTATCTCATCTGGTCCTTCAGCCTTCCTGGCGTTCACCAGCTTAAGTGTCCTCCTGACATCATGTTCAGAGAGAACGAGTGGTCCTCCACTCCCTCCTACTCCGTCGCTCTCCCTCCCTGGTGCAATGGCCCCTTGGCAGGTGTCAAAGCGTGCAAAAAAAGTGTTGAGGTTATCCACCAACTCCTTACTTGCACCTCCCGAGGAGGGGGGCGGGCGTTTGTAGTCCGTCATGATTTTTAGCCCCTGCCATACGCTCCTGAGGTCTCCTTGCTGGAATTTGGATTCCATCTTCTCCCCATATTCCCTCTTGGCATCCTTCACTACCTTTCTCACATTGTATGCTGCTGCTTTGTAGTCATCCATATTGCCAGTCTCCAATCCTAATTTATATGCAGCCGTGCGTTGTTTCAGGGCATTCCGGGTATTATTATTTATCCATGGTTTCTGGTTTTCAAATACTTTAACAGTCACTTTGGGGACATGCATGTCTGTGGTTGTGGAGATAATATTAACGACATTCTCAGTGAGCACTAGGGCTGTCAACGAATATTCGAAGTTCGAATATTCGTTCGAAATGTATCCAAAAACGCGAATTCGAACGTGAAAATTAATATTCGAATGTGAAAAAACACTCCCGCGGTACAAGCGCCTCTATCTGCTTTGTGAATGAGCCTCTGTCTGTTCGCGATGTCCCTCATAATATTCGAATGTGAAAAAACACTCCCGCGGTACAAGTGTAACAGACTAGTATTGTGAAGAGCGAATGTATTTTATCCCCTCGGGGTTTCCGTACTTGGATATAGGTATTCCAGCTCGGCTATGCCATTCAATAAGCATCCGAAGTAGAGCTCAGGGAGCTAGTAGTCTGGCTGGTGAAAGCTGCTATAACGCAATGTTCTCGGCAAAGTCCGAGACAGCTTTTTTTTCATGAATCCGAACGGTGCGTAGTGCTGGCCCTTTCGCTGGCATGGTGGAAGACGTAGGCGACATGCATATTTTTCTTTATCGATTTTAATAGGCCTTCTCGATAAATGGTAACTTGGTAAGCAAAGCAAGGAACGTTACCACTAGCATACTTTGTAACATTCAGGAGCGGGCGTCTTCTTCAGATTACTATAGTTTGCGCGCTTGCAGGTGTGGTGGTGAAATGCAAGCGATACAAAGTTGTGGCTTTTCATGATTAGGCCTCCACGTTACTGGGCTGTTTATAGGATATATATATATCCCGCTAATTTGAACCATGGTTTTGTCGCATTATTGACATATTGACGGCAACTGCGTAAAATAGGCAACCAGATATTCGAATAGTTCGAATTCGTGATTTTTTTCCAAACGAACATTCGAATGTCATTTTTGAGCAATTTTGACAGCCCTAGTGAGCACATCAATGTCAGTGTTAATATCTACAGTGCAGTTCTTAAACGTACCCCAAAGTGCTTCATGTAGTGCTACTCGCATGCTGTCCTCCGATTGGTCCGTCCACCGACGCACCTGTCTCGTCATCGGGGGTTCCCTTCGTAGTTTGTTGACATACGATGGCCAGAGGAAGACAGCAGCATGGTCGCTTTTCCCTACAGGAGCAAGAGACTGGGCCTTGTATCCACCCTTAAACGGAGTATAACAATGATCCAGTGTTCTTGGGGAATTCGAGGGGAATCCTCCCTTGGATGGGTGGCTGTTAGGGGACAACGGCTATCCGTTGAAGACATGGCTCATGACCCCATTTCTTATGCCAGCAACAGTGCGCGAAATTGTATTAAACAGGAAACACACACAAACACGCAGTGTAATTGAACGTACATTCGGAATACTGAAAATGCGCTTCAGGTGTTTGGATAGGTCAGGTGGTACTTTAAAGCATGCTCCTCAAAAAGTCGCAGCATTCTTTGTGGCATGTTGTGTTTTACACAACATTGCCATGAATCATGGATGTGTCGATGACATTGATGAGGATAGATTAGAGGACTTAAGGAGACGTGATGCTGAACTGCATGTGCCGATGCCATTACGTCCAAATGCCCCAGCAGCAGCACGGGAGAGGAGAGCTCATCTGTTAGAGGAGCTGCATCGTATATAGTGAGGTACGCAAACTAATGACATCTCCGCTCTATTGTTTAGCTACATTGTACAATTATTACAATGCATTCATAACCTTGTGATTCAGAGAAAGTGAGCCCAAAACATCGGAATGTCATTGAGACATTTTTTAGTCGACTTGTCCAAATGTTCGTAGGCGTAAATGAAAAAAAAAAATACAAAACGAAAAATGAAAAGTTGCAAAGATTTGAAGGAGATTTAGCCGAAAAACAAATTATTTTCTCACTCCTCTGAACCTTTCTTGGCGTGCGCCTGGCAAATCCGCCATCATAATAGCAATCCGCCATGGAACAAGCGCCGATCGCTCTTAAAGGGGATGTGAGAAAACGCTCCGATTGGTTCATTGCACGTTACGCCCAAACCACACCTACGGGTAATTAGGCTGCTTCAGACCAACCCTTTTGACGTCTTCGTCTTTGCGTTTTTCTTGCGTTACTTTTTCTGGTATATTTTTTTCTCACTTCACGCCCCCCCTGAAGAACTCCTCAGGGGAGGTGCGCCTCACAGTTTGAAAACCACTGCATTAACTCCTTTGGCACCGAAAGTGGTAAAAGCTGTATGTACATGTACATGTACCAGGTGACTGTGGGACTATATGGTGTTAAATTCATAGCAATAAGGTCAAAGATGGCAGAGATATACATTTGAAAGTGAAATACATGCATACCTCCAATGTTTAAACAGCTCTAGCATTGCATTCAAATACGTAGGCTCGGCTGTTGAATATGGCTATTAGGAAGAGATTCCTTAGTGTACCCATGCCAAATTTGAGACTATATCTGAAAAAAGAATTCTCCCTTCTGCACCACAGCCTCTCTACGATGCAGGCTGGGCCTTAAAGCGCTACACACGTAATTTTGCTAACATCCGTTTGACAGTGGATTTTGACACAATATGCTTAGGAAACATGGTTGGTGATTGTTTAGTTTTTAAGGCATTCCAATGCCATATTACCATACCGACCAAGCTCAGCATACCTCCACTTACGGAAGACATATTTTGTCTTCCGTAAGTGTCTATCAAGTGGGCACGCCCACTTCATACTAACCAGAGTGGGGGTCAGATTGAGGTCAGAAACATAGGCAGACCCGCAGAGAGCCTCGGGCCTAAGCCCCGGGGCTCAAAGTAGCTCTTCAGTATTTTTCTCCACGCGTGTTCGATAAAATTCCCTCCCTTTTGCTTCATAGTTACCATACCGAAATACTTTAACAAATAAAGTGAGTTAAAACTTATAAGCGATCCGGATCCGGACTACTTTCTTCTAAAACGCGACACGGTCAAACTGTCGGTCATACAGTCACACTGTCAGTCATACGGTCATACTGTCTGTCATACAGTCATACTGTCAGTCATTCAGTCATACGGCTGCATTCAGTCATACAGTATGAGCGACAGTATGACCAAATGACAGACAGAATGACCGTATGACAGTACGACAGTATGACTGACAGTATGACAGACAGTATGACTGTATGACTGACAGTATGACTCATACTGTCAGTCAGTCATACTGTCGGCCATACGGTCATTCTGTCGGTCATACGGTCACACTATCGGTCCGAGTGTCGGTCAGACTGTTGGTCAGACTGTCGGTCATGCGATCATACTGTCAGTCATACTGTCAAACGGTCACACAGTAGGTCCCCTTCATGGTTGTTTGCAACTATATTTATTATTGAAATCACTGTCAATCAGCATTGACCACAGATATGTCCTGGTCATTTTATGCTCAGAGCTAGTTGCAATGTAAATGCACCTTGAAATTGTCTGCAAATTCTTTGAAACATAACGCAACAAAATATATCTTACCCTAGAGTGGATGAGTCCATATTACTAAATATTTCTTCCCAACCAAAGGTTTTGTGATACTGCCAAACTTCCCCCACCCCCACCTACCTACACACACACACACATGCACTTACTTACACACTAACGTACACACACACGCACACACACACACACACACACGCACGTATGCACGCACGCACACACACACACACACACACACACACACACACACACACACACACACACACACACACACACACACAGGCTCACCATGCTCAAGACTTACAGTTGAAAGTGACACTCACCCCCTAACAATTTCTGATAAGACAGGAAGTTCAACAGGAAGTCTTTGGGTGAGTCAGTTTGTCAAAATGCACGTTGTGCGTGGGTTTGTGCGTTAGTGTGTATGGGACCCTTCCTGCATGCATCTGTGTGTGTGTGCGCATGTGTGTTTCGTTCTCTCTTGGCGCAGTCATGACAACATGACAAAAGCTGCCCTCGCCAAGCTCGCCATCCTAGTCGTCCTCATCTTCATCATTTGTATTCCAGAGTTCTTTTGGTGGCACCGAGGTGCGTAACTGAACACACAGGGTGGGCGTCTGACTGATCATGGCTGGTATACATGTGTGTGTGTGTGTGAGTGTGGGTGTGTGTGTGTGTGTGTGTGTGTGTGTGTGTGTGTGTGTGTGTGTGTGTGTGTATGTGTGTGTGTGTGTCGGTGTGTGTGTGTGTGTGTGTGTGTGTGCCACATGTGCTGTAGCCTGTACGTCAGAATGAATAGCTATTACTTGAGTGTTACTGAGTTTGTTAGCGAAGGCATTGCCATGATCTGTCAGCTATTAGTGAGGGAAACTTGGCGTTCAAATATCTGTTTTGAGTCGACGGCGCCATCCTCTGTATCAGCTAAATTAGATTTGAACAATCAGGGCATCTCTTCCCTGATTGGTTCCGGCGATCCTTCTTGCCTGTCAATCACAGGTGCTAAATCTGAGTTGACTTCTCAGCAGTGGGGAAACGTAGGGAGGGAGGGGGAGACATGCATTTGGTTGTTTAGTTTCAACATCTTCCTGCTCTTCTCTGCTCGCTCTCTTTTTCAAATCTCGAATCTTACCTGAAACACCTCTAACTATTGCTTCAATCACGTATTTCACAATTCATGAATCACTTCTGAAGCATGAACTGGACTTTGTATGTAAGGCAGCAGCTCTCACCTCGAAAGCAGTTTTGGGCTGGGTTGGATCTGGGCTTCCACTGATAAAAAACTTTAGTTTTTGGATTCCAATTTACTTTATATTCTATTTTCTGAGCACTGACAGCAAATCAATGGCAGGCTTCTAACACGAATTATAGGAGTCTCTGCATGTCTGTCTGTCCTTCGGGTTTCTCCACAAGCTTCCATTCGATCGAGATCGTGAGATCTACGGGACACATGTATTAGTAAATATTAGTATTATAAGTGTATTCATAAGTACACACTGTGTTGTGTATTCAGAGGGGAACCCTGTTAACTGTTAGAATGCCTAACAATATGCTGGGAACAGCTCACTGGCTACAAGTACATTTGACAATAGATGAAGAAAGCAGGACCGGAGAGTCTTGTCTCTCCTTGTCTGTTTTGCATTTTTTTTGTATTGATTAAACCAAAAGATCTCCAAGCTGAAAGCAACAAACAGGCGCTTCAGTAACTATGCACCAGAAGCCTGGAACTCACTTCAATCTAGATTGAGAAAGATTGATAATATCAGCATTTTCAAGGGCCAATTGAAAATTTTTCTTTTTGAACATCTGTAGGCGTACTTTCATGTTTCCTACTTGAAACCGTTTATCTGTCTTCCAAGGAGTGCTATATATTTGCTTCTACCATATGTTTTTTGTTAAAGTTAGGAGTGTAGAGCCTCCCTGACATGGGCAATATTCTGTCTATTTTATAGTAAGTCTATTGTTGCATATGGGCGGGATATAAATATTTTGTTTCGTTTCGTTTCGTTAATACATTTCAGAACAAAAGCATTTGTTACCGTAAATAACCCCCAAATATCTAAATAGACTGTCTTACTATAGTATGAGGATTCTCTGTTTATATGTCTGTCCTTCCATCTTCTAAACAACTGTTCATCTGATCAACTTCCCACTTGGCGACTTCACACATGGCCGGTATGGGGAGCTGTGTGTAAACTTTTGCTGCTCAAAAACATGCACCCCCAGGTAGGGTATCAATGAGGCCCAAAGGGAGTGCAGTGTCCAGGGAGGGGTTTGGACGAGCGGTGACCGAAGAAGCTCCAAGCAGCATCACCGGAGACCAAGCCATCGGCCCGCTCCGAACGACGAATGCACTAGACCTTAGCCGTCTGCTTCCCCTGTCAGTCTGGGAGACGGAGAGTGCGCCAGTCTCACACCCACATTTTCCAGATATACTTACTTTTCCTTCTTTACTTCCGCATCTTAGGCTCGAGGGTGGACTTCCTGTGTGTGCCGTGCCGTCCTGCCGAGGAGTGTGGCTGGCTGAGGGGGAGGCACCTGGAGGATTCTAGAAGGGAGACGGGAAGGGGAGGACGGTGTGATCCCTGCCTGGCCCTGGGCAGCGACCAGCCCCAGCCAGAGCCTGTGTGCACCGCAGCTGACCGGGGAAACGGGACGGATCCAGGGTCAGACTACGGGGGCAGTAATGAGGACCCTGGCAACGGGTGGTTCATGTGTGAGACGGATATGGAAGAGGCCTATTTTGGCGGCAGCAGCAACATGTCAGGTATGTCAGATCACCTTTGAGTCTTGCGAGCCAATACCTTCTGTAGGTGTGGTCAATCTGTGTGACTTACTGCATGTTTATTTGTCTTTCCAAAATAACCATCCATCAATCTATCCGTCCATCCACCCATCCATGCATTGCTCCTCTGGTTGGAAAGACTCACCGAAAGATCTGGAGGTGTGGATGGTGGTGCAGCTTGAAGAACCTGTACACCTGAACTTGGTCTTGCACGATCAGCGCAACACCACCTCCTCGTACCTCCACCCTGCTGCGGAGCCGGAGGAGGAGGCGGACGACAGACAAAAGGCGTTCTACTGCTGCCGCCCTCCGCCACCTGTGCCCCAGCTGGCCAATCGCAGTCGCTGTCTCATTCAGTTGGCTAATGGATCATCTCTGTCTAAAGCGGGAAAGCAAGCGCTACCATGGGAACTGACTGGGAAGAAAGGTTGGTCTCGCTATGTAATCCTTGAGAAACAGAACGTTCTCAATGGTTATTCTTCAATATGACACGCGTTGATTCGAAAGGTCATGATTCAGAGGTATGGTTTATGTGGATAACAAAGAACCACCAAACAGACATAAGTCTAACGATTCATCTGTTTAATGAGTAAAATAGAGAGCATTTTCTTAAAAGCGTCGGACACGACAGTTCAATTTGATTCACAGAAATAACCTCCCTCCCGCGACCTTCTTCTGACCTTCAGTTATTCTTCCTTCATTGGTTCTTCAATGTCCCTCACAGTATTAACAGCCAGACTTCCAGAGCCTTATAATTCATCTCCATCCACTGCATCTCCAAGGCGGTATTGATTCTGGCTCGCCTTCTTTCTTGTTCTGCTATATTGCCCACCTCCATACTGCTTGAAGCTTCACCCAAGTTCTATTTTCTAATATCCTGTTGAAACCTAGATGAACTCAATGAAAGCTCTGTCTTTGTCCAGCGCTCTCCTGGCCCTATGCCTCCATTTGATTAATTCTCCTCACATGGTTTCATTCACTTCATTATTTGTAATATTCCATTTCTTGTCGTCCGTGGTTTCTGAAAATGGTGCCTGTGGAACCCAAATGATTTTAATGAGATGGTTCCAGGAATCCCCTCAGGAAAAAAACGTATTTTAGTGAAATGATTAATTTAATCTTTCACTCGGTAGGACAGACATGAAAGACACTCAATATGACTGTGATAATGGGTCTGTCTTCGGGTGCTCCCTAAAGTTGAACATTAAAATGAATGTCAACGTTTTATCACGGCTGCCGTGATAGAAGCGTTTCTTTCCCTTTATCTTATTCTGCGTACTCCATCTCTCTCCCGCCCTTTACAGTCTCTCTAACTGCAGAGATGGGCCAGTGCGGTGCTGGAGCCATTTAATCTCCTGATGACATCTTGTTGCATAGTTAGGACAACGGGAATCAAATTGATCTTTTATCTGAACGTGTGATCTCTCGTGTTTCTCCTCTCCATCTCTCTCTCTCTCTCTCTCTCTCTCTCTCTCTCTCTCTCTCTGTCTCTCTCTCTCTCTCTCTCTCTCTCTCTCTCTCTCTCTCTCTCTCTCTCTCTCTCTCTCTCTCCGTCTCTCAGACGAGTGGGGGAGTGTGTTTAGAGCGCTGTGGATGGCTCTAGTGGGGCTGCTGCTACTGCTTGTACTCACATCACTACTGGCTAAGGTCTACCGGAAAGGGGGTGAGGCATGGCTATACATAATACATATACATTATATATATACATTATATATCAATGCATCATATATTTAGATATATCTATACACATATGTATAAACATACATACATACATGCATGCATACATAAATGCATACACACACACACACGCACGCACGCACGCACGCACGCACGCACGCACGCACGCACGCACGCACGCACACGCACACACACGCAGGTTTGAGATTTAATGTGCTTCTGACGTTGCAGACAAAGGCCCAGATACACGGGCTGAGTCCTGGGTTACAGCTTGCTCCTCTTTTCTCTGCCAGGGAAATCCAAGGGGGGCCCACTTTGTGGCTTGTACAAAGAACCACGTCTGAATGGTGAGACAGAGAGCATCACACACACGCGCGCACACACACACCCGAAGAATGCCTTTTTAGTGCCATTCACTTCATCGTGTTGTTGTTTCACAGGATCGTGTCCCTTAGTCGACACCCCCTCAGGTACTTCCACCATTGATTTGACTCCTTCCGATATGAACTGACTTTTGTCTCTTTTATTCATTTATTCACCAAGAGAATATCTCATGTTGTGAGATTTTGTGCGACGACGCAAGTGCATCCCAAAGAAATGGATTTTCATAAAATGAAAGACATTTTGCAACCAGTTGAAGAGATGGCTGTACAATATCAATCGGCCAATTCAAATGAATAAACCTTATTATGCAATGAAGTCACTGAAATTATGTTCTAATGTGAAGCGTCTTTGTGTATTGTTTTTAGGAATTGTCCTTAGCACCCTGGGGTTAACACTCTGGACAGGTATGCTTTTAATTTTATCTGAAAAATGATTGGCTGAACCTCTTTAACATTATTTAAAACACAACCGAAAAACATATGATGGAGGAAACTGGTGTCAAACTAAAACTATATGGTATTTAAAACAGCCTCCATATGCAGTCAGTCATCCATTCCCTAAGACAATCCCAAGAAAAATGAACATACCAACATATGGGCCACATTTAACAGGATTTCAAACACAACACATATGGCATTACACTAATGAGGGGAACTTAGATTCCGGTTCGAAAAACACAGCCAGCACTGGTGGGAACATTTATTTACATATTAGTTTCATCCATCTTTAGTAAAAAAGATGGCTAGCAGCAGCTTATGCGTACCATGCATACCATGCCTACATGCCTACACTCATGCCTACACTGAGCCTGATTGGCTTAGTGTAGGCATGAGAGTATGATAGAAGTCACATTTAAACGACAAGTGCTACCGGTAGTAGCCTAGCTCCTTGTTCCATCCCTTCCCTACCTACTTACTTGGGATGAAGTGTCTTGGGGTGACATCGTTTTTTCTTGGGGGGGTGGGGGGGCTTTCAATACCCATTTTTCCCTTGTCCCTGAGGGACATGCTTAATGTGTTTGTGTTGTGTACCGGACCCCTGACTAGTCCCCGACACCCTTCTATCTGGACCTGTGGACGGTCATGACCCATCTGGAAGTTTCACTGGTACAACAACACTTTCATTCCCAGAGTCAAAAATCATCATACTTACTGCATGCTGTGATACGTAGATACTTAGTACTGTGATATACACTTATGTAATGGCTGCTTTGAATAACTGATAATTTTGAATGGTATGAACTGGTCACACTCACAGCGAAACATTCAGTTCTGTCTGATCTATTTAGTTAACTGAATTACCTCACCGTTTAATTCTCTGCTCTAAATGTTTTAAATTGGCCACTCTCCTCCTTTCATTCACTAGCACATCTCCACCACCGGGGGCACCCTTCCCTGTCCTCCATCAGTGAGGTCGAGGGTTTGTGAAGCATCATGGGGCTTCTCCTGTGAACTCAAGACTGAACAGGGACCAAGTATAATAAACATGGCTGCTACTTAATTTCTCTCAAATGCAAATTAAACTTGAAACGACAATGCTTAAAAGAAAATCACTCCAAACACAGTATTGATTATTTATGCAATATATTTGGGTTTACCCATTCTCAGTCTAAGGGCACTTCATTACAGGATTACAATAAACATTACACCAGAGAAATAGTGTCCATACTCAAGTTAATTTGTCATTGTAACTTCATATGTAATTCCTACTTTAATGGCAAAAGTGTAATTTATTGTTCAAGGCTGGGGGAGCGTTGAGATCATGTTTCGATTAAGTGACTAGGCTGAATGGATTCCAGAACTAATTTAGCATTGGAATAATTGATTCTCCTTTGGTTTAGCATAGTAGCAGCACTGCAATACATCACTAGAGACCCATTTTTCCACAGATTCCACTGGCATCCTTAACACAATGGGAAGACCCATGTACAGCCTGAACAAAACCTTGTTAATTATATAGTATTAATGGAATCACATTGAGTCAAATGACCGACACACACACACACACACACACACACACACACACACACACACACACACACACACACACACACACACACACACACACACACACACACACACACACACACACACACACACACACACACACACACACCAAAACAAAACAAAACAGTCATAAACTTTATAACGTATACTACTTAGTGTTTTGTTCAATTCTCCTGAAACTTTTCAATGGCAGGGCCTCTTTACAACTGTACAGCGTCTGTACAGTTGTCAAACAAAATCACAAATAACTTTTTGGGACAAAGAGTCTTTAAATAAATACAAAGAAATATCTAAATCTATTCAGAACTCTACTTCTTGCACTTACTCATCCTTATAATCCTTTACCCTTATACTCTTAAGCAGATGAAATTACTGCAAATTATCCTATATCCTTATACTCTCAAGCAGATTAAATTATTATTACCTATCCTTTATAGCCTTATACTGCCAAGTAGATGAAATGATTATTACCTATCCTTTATATCCTTATACTTTCAAGCAGATGAAATGACTGTTACCTATCCTTTCTATCCTATATCCTTAAACTCTCAAGTAGATGAAATTACCATTACCTATCCTATCAATCCCTTCTCCTATTCTTCAAGCAGATAAAATGTAAAAGGTCTGCATGTGATCCGGTTTGGACCGTCAAGGTAAAAGACCATTGAAAGAAATCCATATGAATTCAGGCTTCACTTTAAATACATTATAATAATCTACTCCTTATTTTACACAAAAGTTACATTTAGACAAACCATACTGCAGTGGGAAGCATTGTATTGGGGTAGTGATTTGTATGGGTGTGCATAGGTATGTGTGCAGGTGTGTGTGTGTGTGTGTGTGTGTGTGTGTGTGTGTGTGTGTGTGTGTGTGTGTGTGTGAGGGTGTTAGTGAGAGACAGGGTTGCATCAGTGTTAGTGGCCGGTCTGTGCGGGCAGCTCTGGGCCTGGTCTGGACTGCTGGGTCTGGATGTGGGAGACCTGCAGGACCGGCAGCAGCAGCTGCAGTGCATTCTGGATGTAGGTGGTGCTGTTGGAGCCCTGCAGACCCAAGACCCACACAGTTCATCACTCGTAGTGTTGTTACTGATGCATCACGAGGACAGAGTGTCGACGCATTCATCATCATCATCATCATCATCATCATCATCATCATCTTCATCTAGCGTCTATCTATGTTCTCATCTTCACAATGTAGAACATCAAATCATCATCCAAATCTTGGATCCAGCAATCTTATAGCAGAACCTCAGGGGGGAGACGAGATATTCGACTCAAGAAAACTGATCCGCTAGAGTGGATGAGGTGTTCAGAAGGGGATTTTAATAAGTGGATTCCAAAAGTGGCCAGACTGCGCAGTGCTTATTTGAAACCTTTACAGACCCCATTTTACTGTTAACTGGTGCTAGCCAAGTTTGTGTTTGCCAATTATGCGATCACAGGTCCCTGCCTCTAGCAACATGATGGATTGAAGCAAATAAGATTGGAAAGAAAGTGAACACCCGTTCACCCAGGTTTGAGCTCTTACGCCATCAGACTTTTGATATGAATCTGAAGTCGTGAGACTACCATCAACTTAATATATAACGTTCCATCATCAACATAACATCAAATGTTGATTCTTCATAACCATCAGAATCTCATCTAATGTTATCACATGGACCAATGTAATCAAATGCATGATCACCAGGGTTTGATTGACCTGTTTTTCCCTTGTGATTTCATCCTTTCTATGTTTCACTCCACCCTGTGGCTCCATGCATTAATTTATGTAAATGGTCTACATGTGAACAGCTCGTTCCAGTGGCATTGGTTCAAACGGCTCCACATTAAAGAGGGGACTTCAGTGTTGATAACCCCATCCTGCTGATGTGCAGCTCCGAGAGGGAGGGCACCCTCCATCAACCCGCGACACTCATCCTTGCCACCCTGACAGCTGCCTTTGCTTCGTCTCAGCCTGATGCCCCTGAATACATCATCACCAGCACCAACATCATTCCCACCCCGACCCCCACCACCCCGACACCCCACCCCCTCTGATTAAGGACGAGTGTGTGTTACCTCCAGCAGCACGCTGTCTAGTAATGGATTCACCTCCTCCGCCTTCCTCTGGCCCTGAGAGATGAAGAGGGAATGTAAGCAGCCATGTACCGATGTGAGGGTAATCCTAATGAGTCCATCTTTCAGAGTGTGAAAATGAAATCAATAGGTAAGGTAGGCACACACACACACACAAACACACAAACACACACATGCACATGTCTCTCGCCCCCTGCACATAAAGAGCCAGTGAACCCAAAACCGTAAAAAAATAATACAATGCTATTTTATCAAAAATAATACAATGCTATTTTATCACCGTTACAGAAATAATACAATGCTATTTTATCACTGTTACAGAAATAATACAATGCTATTTTATCACTGTTACAGAAATAATTCCACAATTTAGAAAAAAATAAAAGTCGGTAGTCCAATGTTTTCAAAACACTATTTGAACGCTGCAGGTAGCCCAGGTGGCGTTGTTTTATTTTATTTTCCGAGGCACACAGGGAAGGGGGCTGGGGTGGCGCGGTGTGTGTTGAGGTGTGGGTCTCTGTCTGGGCAGCGGTGGACTGCAGCGTCTGAGAGAATGTTCCTCATTTCAGGACACTTTTAGTAAGGTGTGTGTGTGCGGTGAGCTCCGTTTGAGAAGCGATTTAGTGAATGTCTGCGTGCGAGTGAGGGTTAGGCCTCCCAGACACCTGTGGGGCATGTGTCATGTACAACGTCGCTCATCATAACGCTCATATACAACGACAGTACTTTAAAAGTATCACTGGGCCGTAACCATGGGGACAACTCCCCCCCACCCTTTCTTTAATCTCTCAACCCAAAACACATTTTTTTGTAAATCTCACAGTGTTCGAATTTCAGCTCAAACAGTGGCACTTTAAATACCAACACTAACAACCACACTGTCTAAGTCATGCTGCAACACACACATACATACACACACACACACACACAGTCTCAGGCTCTTGCAATTAAATACACACAAACAACTACAATGTCTCTGTTTCCCTGCAACACACACACACACACACACACACACACACACACACACACACACACACACACACACACACACACACACACACACACACACACACACACACACACACACACACACACACACGTGTCATGTACAACGTCGCTCATCATAACGCTCATATACAACGACAGTACTTTAATAGTATCACTGGGCCGTAACCATGGGGACAACTCCCCCCCACCCTTTCTTTAATCTCTCAACCCAAAACACATTTTTTTGTAAATCTCACAGTGTTCGAATTTCAGCTCAAACAGTGGCACTTTAAATACCAACACTAACAACCACACTGTCTAAGTCATGCTGCAACACACACATACACACACACACACACACACACACAGTCTCAGGCTCTTGCAATTAAATACACACAAACAACTACAATGTCTCTGTTTCCCTGCAACACACACACACACACACACACACACACACACACACACACACACACACACACACACACACACACACACACACACACACACACACACACACACACACACACACACACACTTACCCCGACAGTCAGCAGTGTGTCAGAGAACCTCTTGGCCAAACAGCCGACCTCATTAGACATAGCGGTGGTCAACCTGAGGCAGAGGAGGCCCAATCAGATACACACACACACACACACACGTATACATACGTACATGCACAGAATATACAAATCTGCTATACACAAACACACACACATCTAACTGCTGTATGTATACCTGGAGGTTCACAACACCGGCATATAGATTGATGTGCAGCTATATGAACACGCATGCAAACACAACCACACCTTGTGAGGACCTGCGCCTGCTCCCTGGCTGGCTTCTCCAGGTCCTGGCCGTGGAGGATCAGCTCTGCCACCTTGTGGAGCTGCTCGATACTGCGGGCGGTGACCTCTGCCAGGCTGCTTATAGACGACATGTACACGGCCTGCAGGGGAGGGGAGCGCCACACCACACACTGAGCCACAGTTCTGCAAGCATCCAGCCATCGATTGTGGAGACAGAGACATTATGGAAATAAGCATACACGGGAAAGGCCCTCACAAACACATAAACGCTTGAAATACGCTTGAATTCATGCAAAAAAATCAAACAGACAAATAAAAGAGAAAAAGTCGAGATTGAAAAACGAAAAACGCATAGTAAACATAAGGGTTGGGCAAATCCTTTTTAAAAAAAAAGTAATAAATCAAATAAATCTTCTCCCCAAAACATTGAGGTCTTTGCTTCAACCGTCAATAAAAAACAACTTGTATAATTATGAGAGAGCGCATCGTAGAACGTCTGTTTCCAATGTACCATGTGCGGGTAGGCATTCTTCTGGCACAGGGTTGAAGCAATCATCTGCTACTCACTTTCTTCCCGCCACTCTTGTTTCATACATAATAAAGCCATAAACAAATCCAGTAAAAGGCTACTAGGCATGAGTAACAGACTAGGGAGGAATTATGCCTTTCGTAAGCTTGCTATTCATGACGTTGTGACAGCAGGCTAGGCCCATAAGCTGAAACCAGCATTATATCGTTCTCCTTTTAACGGTGGGATTCTGACAGGCCGTTTCACCGGGAGATGGAGCGACGTGACAGCAGCTGCATACTATATGTTTTTTTTTGTTTGCATCCATACTCTGTGTATGCTAATTTAGTTTGAGGCGTAATTATACTTTATTCATTCGTGCTCCCCTTACCTGCTTATAAAGGTTGTGGAGTAAGAATGAAATCCGCCAGCAAGTTTTGCCTCGCTTTCATCAATATAGGATTCGCTTTGCGCACATATCGACCAGGAAGCCATAAAGCTAGGGCTGATTTGGGGGAGAAGAAGTAACGAGCAATTTTTTATCATTCAATTGAGGATTCAAGTCAACAAATTGAATTCAATGAATGATACAAGTTTTAAGTCTTTGTTCTCCAACATGCATCCAGCATGTTCCGTGAGAATGAAGCTTGTTTTATTATGCCATTTTATTCTACTCTGAATCTCTAGATTAGGAATCTGGTCGTTCACAGACAGGGGCCATCATTTATTTTCTTTGCTCACTCGGGTGATTGCGCTAGCCTCCATTTCAGTGCCTTCACCATCACAGGCTCGTGCCTCGTGCTCAAGCACATCCCACTGATGGGCTGACGTCAGATCTAATCCATCCCAGCGTAACCCCATGTCTGGGGGAGATCGAGACTGTATTGCTATGGACACGTCAGGATTTCAACCAACCTTGATATACCGATTGGACACTAGCCCAACTCTATTAAACAGACATTTTAGATTTAAGAAAATCATAAATATTAATAAATATTAATTCCTTTCAATATCACCTCAACGGATCTGAAGTCATCCTCTGTCCCCTCCGCATCACCGCTCGTCGCCTCCTTCCTTTCCACACCATCTGCTGCCTCCTCCACCTCTCCTTCCTCCATCTCCTCCGCCCTTCCTCCAGTGGTGGCCTCTCCTCCAGGCTGCCCCTCTGTTTCTGAGCAAACGGTGGCGACAGGCTCCTCCACCTTTCTCACCCAGTCGTGGGCCCTCATCCTAGCCTGGGGAAGCATAACAGGCCGTCTTATTAGGACCCAATGGTGTGTGCAGCAGGGCACTGTGATAGGGCCTGTGGAGATGCTAAAAGATGATGTGCTTATAATGAGATTTATTGGATATCCTGTTTTGTAATGGAGCACAAAGCAGCTTTAGGAATATTTTAATATTTAGAGAGAGAGAGAGACTTGCTATGTATGCATGCTGTGCAAATGTCTAACTGAGAGGGTGAGAGAGAGCGTGAGAGTGACTTGCTATGTGTGCATGTTGTGCAAATATCTACCCGTGTGTGTGTGTGTGTGTGTGTGTGTGTGTGTGTGTGTGTGTGTGTGTGTGTGTGTGTGTGTGTGTGTGTGTGTGTGTGTGTGTGTGTGTGTGTGTGTGTGTGTGTGTGTGAGAGACTTCACCTTGTTCAGTTTGTCTGGTGTGGCAGCAACGTGGAGGTCAAAGAGCAGCTCGGTGAGCACACTCACAAACTCCTCTCCGTCCGCAGCTGAGACACACACACACACACACACACACACACACACACACACACACACACACACACACACACACACACACACACACACACACACACACACACACGTCAAATAGTGTCTTACATAGACATGTTGCAAGTTGCTCATTTAGAAGGTTTCATTGCTTTAATTTTCCCCAATTTGTTAATCTACCATTCTGCTGATTGGTATAATTTATTTTTTTAAATCAGTATCATCCTGATACCAGAGTGCTTCTTTACAAAGCATGCATATTTTGCCATGCAATACAACTTTTGTGTGATTGTGCTGAGATTGACTTGTGCTGTCGATCTGTCAGTGGCCACTGAACACTCATACAGGCTCATGGCAAACGCTGACGTCCACCGTTGAGAAAGAGAATCATCCGATGTCAGCTCCGAGCCTCTATTTCTCACTTAACACCTGAATCATGCACATGAATAGAAGATTCCGGGATGCGTTCTCTGCATCAACCCATCCTCTACTTCTGACATGATTGAGAAGTGGGACAGCCGGTCATGAAGAGGAATCCCAATCTGTGTGAGTTATCTTGAAGAGACTCACCCACTGTCCTCAAATCATGACAGATTTAAATTGATTTTTATCATAAATTATAATTGTTTTAACGATGACCTCCTAGTGTGCCTTTCATCAAATAAAAATGCCAATGTCGTTATATATTGAATAAGCTAAAAGGATCGATTGAATATTCAAATCAGAATAAAATAGTCTAAACCCAGCCTAGACTTGGGCTTCAGATTCAGATTCAGAATACTTAATGGGACCCTCAGGGTTAAGGTGTCAGGGCCAACATGCTGAACCTGGATGGGTTCCCAGGGGCCACCAATAGCTGCGGCGGCTTGGTTGCGGGTCACTCACACAGGGGGAGAGAACAGTGTATTTGGGAACTAGGTTCACCGTTATCCTTCATCTGCCCCTCTCCTGCTCCCTCCGTGGACTTCTCTCGGTCTCCCTGTTCGGTCTCCTCCTCCTCTCCCCCCCCCTCCTCCTCCTCCTCTTCATACTGTTTGATGAAGATGTCCTTGATGGCGATTAGCTCCTTCTTCAGCACCTCCAGCTCCACTTCCTCCAGGGAAGAGAGGAAGGCTTGGACCTGTGAGGACAGACTAAATCCGTTGGCCAGCGAGAAATCGATTGTTCATGTACTTATTGCAGCACAATTGCAGAAAGATTAAAATTTAAATTATTAAGTATGAATTGAATACATAAACAAATTTGTCGGTGTACTATTTAAATTGATGGGCCACAGACATAATCCCTGTCTGATGGAAACCTGCTGCCTATTTTCCTGCTTCCTCTTAAGTATTGATCCATCTATTTTATCTTCGACATGCAGGTGCATCTTTCTATTGTTGCAGTTGTATCTGTACATCCATCTTCTACTTGCAGTTGTTTATTCACTACCTTTGCTTCGCTCTCATTAGATAGGATCTCAAGGGCCTCCAAGTGTGAGAGGCCCTGGAAGTCGTCAAACAGGATGCCGTAGTGGGCTGTTGGCTCGTTGATTGGATGGCAGCCCAGGCGGGCCCGCTCCTTCTCCTTGGCTTCCTTTAGCATCTGGAAAACCACAAAACCATTTCAAAGCCAGATCAACTTCCATAAAACGAGGGCATGGACAGAAAAAAATCATAAATATATTTTTATTTTTTGAATGCAATGTCTTCATAGACCACTCCTATTGGGGGTAAATTACATTTCATACAGTTATTCTAAGAAAGATTACATGAACAGCCTTTAAAAGTACATGGGTGAGAGTGTGGGCTACTACCTGGCTGAGAGAGACCGTTTTCTGCATCAGAGTTTTGGTCTTCTTGAATCCTGGGTCGCTCTCGGCCAGAACTGTCATCGTCTTCTTTCCAATAAACTCTAAGGCATCCAGACCCCCGCTCAGCACTGTCTTACCCTGTAGGGACAGAGGGAGAGGGAGCGATTATTATTACTAATTAAACTTTACTATTCTTAGGAACTAACATCTCTGTGTGGCTTGTAGAACACATATCTTGCAGCACTGGCTGCAAGATACATGGATTGTATTCGTATCGTAAGAGATTCAAATTGACTACTAAGTGATTTGGTCATTATGTATTAATTGTTAATATTGTCATTGTTATATTATCGTGAATATGTTTGTTATGATTTCCTGTTTGTCTTGTCATGTTTGTAAGATGCATCTGCAATAATTTCCATCAATCATTCATGCCTATAAAGCTAAATTTATGTAATGGAACAATCAATCAATTAAATGTAATTAAATTTAGAGAAAGAGACAGACAGACAGACAGACAGACAGACAGACAGACAGACAGACAGACAGACAGACAGACAGACAGACAGACAGACAGACAGACAGACAGACAGACAGAGAGAGAGAGAGAGACTTGCTCTGTGTGCAAATGTCTGTGTGTATTGTTTGTGTGTTCATGTCTGTGTTTCCTCACAGTGTTCTGCACGGCATGTGTGAGAGTGGAGAAGACTCCTCTGCTTGCTACAGCAGCAGAGGGGGGGGGACTCTCGCTGGCCTCAGCCTGCCCTTCTTCACCTCCTCCCTCGCTCCTCCCCTCCTCCTGCACCTCCTCCCCCACAGAGGTCCTATGGAGGCGCAGAGCTCCTCCGGCCTTCTCCTTGACCGAACTCAGACTCTGACCTGGGCACACACACACACACACACACACACACACACACACACACACACACACACACACACACACACACACACACACACACACACACACACACACACACACACACACACACACACACACACAGGTAAATGATACTGCATTTCATTTCATTAGCTATTCCATAGGCAGTCTGCCTGGGCATAAATACACAATAACGGCCCCAACATTAGGGGCAAGACAGTTAATAGAGCACCACAGAATGGTCAAAGAGAGGGGAGAGGGGACCACCTACCCACAGAGGAGCTGGCACTGGTCAGTAGAGACTTCCCCCATGACCCCCAGCCCCCCCATCCTGTCTCTTTATCCTGAGGAGAGATCTGCACACACACGCACACGCACACACACACACACACACACACACACACACACACACACACACACAAATAAATAAATGGCAGTAATAATAGCAATGCTAGGTCATAAGAAATCTTCCCATGTCGACAGCCTCCAACTAGCCAGCACTAATCTCAATGAAACAGAAACAGTGTTTACAAGATGCTGTATTTCACCCCCCGGCGGCAATGTGTTTGGATCCTCCATTCATCCAACACAATTGTTTGATTCACTGCCCAACGTCACCTCCACGTCTGTCTCCGGCGCGGCGCTGGTGTCTGGCTCCAGGCTCACCGGCTGGTCACACACCACCGGCAGCCCCTCGGTGTCCTGCTCCGACGGGTGTGGTTCAGCCGGACCGGACCCTGAGCCGCCGGCCCCCCCAGCAGCGTGCGCCTGGGGGCCCTCAGGGACCTCAGGGCCCTCAGGGGCCACCGGGGACAAGGGTGTTGTGGTCACGGAGGCCGCCGGGTCCGTGTTGCCGTGCTCCTCGGGTCCAGTGGGTTCGATGCCGGGTGCCTCGTCATGGAGGGCAGGGTCGGGGTCGGAGAGGTGGACCGGGGTGTCATCGGGAACGGCTTGGGACATTCTGAACTGAAGGGACAGGGTGCGTTGGTCATTGCCTTGTTTACACATCTGCTGGACAGGTTTGCACTGTTGTCTTACAATGGAGGACATTGCGAAGGTAACCTACAAATCTTCCTTGGGAATATAATAAGAAGTTCAATTTCGACATCTAGTGGTTGCATCATGTAAGTGCCCCCTTATTGTCCACTAAATTAGCCTATGTTTGGAACAATGTTATTAAGACACAATACTTTAAAATGGACAACGTTAGCAGTGTTTTCCAAAATGACAAACAACTATTGTGGAATTATATTTGAAAAACATTTTCCAGAACATTACTGAAGGTCCGTGCAAGTTTTGTACGTTATATTTTCAAAAGCGAAGTTTTAAAGCAGAGCTGTGATATTGATAATGAATGCAAACAGGTAACCTAACATGAAATGTTGGTCAGACTATGACGTCACTGGACTTTGTCCTGCTTTTGTTGTTGATGCTGGCTTGTGAACTTATCATCAAAACAACCCATGACAAGTGGCTTCCTCATCTGAAATAGACCTATTGTCTTTCGTTTCAGGTTGCTCTTATCCTCTATAACAACAACTCATGACAACACATGCGGATATTCACAGAAAACCACTTTCCATCACCAATACGTTGACAAACTATTCTGCGCAATGTGAGCCAAAATATAAATCACGGATTCCCTTACTACAACAACAACGACAAGAGATGAGTGCTTAAACGGCGGAATGTGATACAATTGAGTTTTTCTTTGAATCCAATGAATAAAACAGCAATATTTAAAGTGGAAAGAGTTTTGTTGATGAAAATGACACCGCAACTTACCCGATCTGTGACAGCTTCTCAGCTGCTCCTCTTCCGCCCGCCACGTCGGCAGGCCGTCCTCTGCAGCCGGGAGGTGACGTCAGGAAGCACACGGCTGATTCAGAAGTGCGTTTAATCCTTTTCAATTCCGAATTTGTTGGTTTGTATTTGACAATTAGTATTTAAACACGATGAACAATAATTAAACAAAAACGCGTATGTCCTATAGAGTTTTATGTATAAAATTGATAATGTTCTCGGATAGTAACATCGGCTCGTTGGTCTAGGGGTATGATTCTCGCTTAGGGTGCGAGAGGTCCCGGGTTCAAATCCCGGACGAGCCCATTTCTTTTTAATTTTTGTTATACAAGTGTGTTTCAAATAACATGAACGGGAACTGAAGATTTTTGGGGTACTTATTTTTCAAATAATTTTTTCTTCGTTATTCCTTTGTCCATAAGACAAATAAGACTATACCGCCTCTTACTTCCAAAGGGATGTTTTCACATATTGTCATAGCCTGTCTCTGTTAGTTATGTTATTTCGTTTTCGTTCCACCAGATATTCTTTGACTTTTCCCATCTGCAATCTGCAATAATTTCAATCTCCTCACCTGAGCGCGTTGTCAATCTTCCCAGCTGCTCCCTATTCACCTATCACTCCCCATTTATGCCAGTTCACGTCATTTGTTCCATTCTCGGTATGCTATATTTGTCATGTCCCTCAGTCGTTGTCGTTGTCATATTGTCATTTTGTTATCGTATGCCGGTTAGGGTTTGTTACATTTCCTAGTTCTCGTCTGCATTTGGATCAAGTCCCTTTAGTTCCTGCTGCCCCGCGCTAGCACTGGTCGTGACCCATGTTACGTTTAGGACATTTGTATTGTGTATGGTGGTCTATCTTGTTGTAAATATATTTTTAGTTGTGTCTGTATAATATGGCTTGTACTGACAAACCAACATGATACAATAAACTCAAATGTTATGGGTTTATTATTTCGCATTTTGACTCGGGAACACACATGGGCACACTCGCACAAACGATAGTGAGCGTTCTCTCTCACACACACGCACCGTGCACAAACACACACAAGCATACACACACAAAAAGCAAACCACTCAATTCTACAAATATTATCAATAACTTTAATAACGAGTATGAATAATATGCAAAACCGCAAATAGAGCTGTACATTATGTTCACAGTTCGACACAGTTCCCTTTGAATTACCAATTTCGATTAAAAGACAAGGTTTAATATAGACACAGCTTTATATACATTTATATTATCCACTGTTAACAGTATCAAAATGATCATTTGTTATAGGAGTATCAAAATCATGCTTAATAAAAACCTGTAATTGCCCTTTCAGTCTACAATTATTTATCAAATATATTACAACATATATAATTTGAAGCGATACAAAAAAGCAAATAGGCACAACATGTATATATTGTGGATCAGCTGAGGTGCTACATTCAGTGTGTGTGTGTGTGTGTGTGTGTGTGTGTGTGTGTGTGTGTGTGTGTGTGTGTGTGTGTGTGTGTGTGTGTGTGTGTGTGTGTGTGTGTGTGTGTGTGTGTGTGTGAGATAACAAACTGATCTTCACTCCCTTGGCATGATATGGTTTAAAAGTGACACATTTGAACACCACAACACAGGCTGACTTGATTGTTTTCAATCTAATTAATTAATGCATTTATCAATAAAGTAAAGGCAATCAAATTAATGAATGCATTTATCAATAAAGTAAAGGCAATCAAATTAATGCATGCATTTATCAATAAAGTAAAGGCAATCAAATTAATGAATGCATTTATCAATGAAGCAAAAGCAATCAAATTCCATTACAAAAAGTACATGGAAGGGGGATGTTTTTGTTTATATAAAGTGCATATTCTCTTGTTGTACTTATTCTGAAAAATTGCAACCATCTCTTTGCCAGTGAAAAATATGACTGGCAAAAAATATAAAAATTCTGATTGAATAATAAAATATAACAAAAACGAGTGTATGAAATCGCCATTTTTAATCTGGTAAATCTTGAACGCTTTTTGGAGTAGAACTCTTCACCTGCTCCTGGCAATAAAAACAAGAGCAACTTTACCTGCCTATCACTTGACATATATTAAAGAAGAACAAAAGAAGACACCATTTTGTCACATTAGAAACCAACAATCTCATTTCATAGATGCACACACGCAAAGTCAATGGTAATGCACACAATGTATTGCTTCTACCCTTAAACCATTTATATCCTTAATGTACAATAATGCCCTTGTGTAATAATTTTACTTTTCACATTTCTCAATACAAAGGTTAACCACATTCTGGGAATGAATAACACCTATATTCTTCTACCCAATTATGAAGGCCTTATTTTGTTCTACAAGTGCATGTTTCATGTTTGAATGTGCATGTATGTTTGATTGTGTTTTTTAGGGATGTATGTGTATATTTCTTTAAGTAGGTCCTTTATTTGTGTGTGTGTACAAGTA
>NC_044050.1:8106206-8271206 GCF_902167405.1 Gadus morhua | reverse complement strand
ACACACACACACACACACACACACACACACACGCACGCACACACACACCAGTTCAGATATAGGTCATGCAGTGTAGCGCAATGACAAGACCTGTAACCTTTACTCTCTCTCTCTTTCTCGATCTCTCTCTCTCTCTCTCTCTCTCTCTCTCTCTCTCTCTCTCTCTCTCTCTCTCTCTCTCTCTCTCGCTCTCTCTCTCACACCAAATGTGTGCTTGCTCAGAAATGTGAAGTCGATCTGCTGCTTAAATGACAGACAAACAGACAGACAGGACCCAAACTGCTCTTTTTGATCAACAATATTGTACGTTTGAGGGCTGTAATGTGTGATTGGAATAACCGATTTTTAAAACCAGGGCCAGATTTTCAAGGGGCTCAGACCGAAATGCCTCTAGACACACATGGATAAACCTTCAACTACAAACGTGTGAAATATCACTGGCAGCCAGTTCAGCTGTTTATGAGAACGTATCAACGGCGCTCCCATGGGCCGCTCCTCAAACCTTTGGGGCTGTATAGGGACTCAGTCGCAAGGCCCCACGGCGCCACTGAGCAGGAGCATCAGAACGGAGCGCTGGACTTCTATTGAATAAATTGGGTTTTATTTTTTTGGGGTTTTCTTACTACTCTTTGCTTCCATTACAATAATATGTCAGAGTATGTGTGTGTGAATGAATGAGCCAATAAGTTGAGATTCTATAAACATTGAAATTAAACCACTTTAGTTGCACACCATTAAACAAGTATAACCCAACCATGGATTAGGAGAAATGTTGAGAACGTTTGGCCGGTCGCCAAATTATTTAGACACGCCTGTCCTATTAACCAAGCAGAAGGGTATCTGTTAGTTCTACCTCAAGCTCTAGTGATAAAGAAGAATGTAAGTATCAGTGTTGCACTTATTATACTTTAAACTGTCAGTCATCTTGTCAGTCAAACAATAGATCAACCACAGACGAACCGGTCTGGGCATAAAACTTTGTTTTTTACTTTTTTTGGAACAATAAAGACCTACTTTATCCGATGGATACATCTTTGGCATGGTGTTGTTTGTCTCTAAACAATGGTGGGCGTGTTTGTTTTATTCTGAAGCGGGTGCGGCAAGTAATTAAATTACAGCAGGGAAAAAGTTGATGCAATGCGTTGCCTCCTAAGTGTTGGAACAATGTGTCTTGGCTCCATGGTTTGTTTGTAACAAAGGACTCAGAAACACAGCTAGATTTGAATATTCTTCAATATTACCCAGTGATGTGTGTGCATCTGCCGGTGTGTGTTTGTGTGTGTGTGTGTGTCTGTCTGTCTCACTGTAACTTCTTTTATTTATTTCAGGGTATTTTCTGTTTATCAGGGGACAATTGGTTTATCAGAGAGGGCGCAAATAATCAACATTATTTTACGTATGTAGCCCAGCATGTTCCCAGCCTAGTGGGGACCACCAACCGGCTCCGTCTGTAACAGTCACTCAAGTTGGCAGGAGCACCGCTTTAAACACAGACTACAAGCGTGTGTGAGTTATGGTACACCAACTTCCGGTTTTCCAGAAGGTGCCAACTGTTTCTGGCAGCAGATTTCTACAATATATAATATAATACAAAAGTCTCCAAAAATAAAAAGCTACAACTGATCGGCAGGATCAGTTCTTTCGATTGAAATTCCTAGGGAATTCAAGTTAATTGTGATGATGATGCAGTCATAAAGAAGACAGGGGGAGTGATCTGACAGTTTCCAGATTCTGGTCTTACAGCTGAGTTATGATGACAGACGTGGAGCCTTGGCAGGAGTTTTACTGGCTACCAACATTAGTTTTTTATGTGTGTGGCAATCATTCAATTTATTGTTATTTTGATGTCTGTATTTGTGCCTGAGCACACACGTGTATGTGTGTGTGTGTGTGTGTGTGTGTGTGTGTGTGTGTGTGTGTGTGTGTGTGTGTGTGTGTGTATGTTCCTGTGCACACAGGTGTGTGTGTGTGCATGGGTGTATTGGAATTGAAACTGCAGGTATCTTCCAATCTGAGGTAGGTAACGCTGAAATCGCTCCCCACGGAACAATCAAATCTCTGTGTCTGTAATACCCCACATGCAGGCATATCAGACTCTGCGTCGTGATCAGACACAAACCCACAGTGCACACAAAGTGCAAAAAACCCCTTGTGAATTTCCTGGGTAAAATGCTTTTGGCCTAAACATGCTTTTGAACAACATCATCTCCCACACTTGTACTCAAAGATTTTAATAAAAAAAGCATTACAGGTTTATCAGGATTCCACTCATCCCCTCCACTGTGCTTTCCAGCTGCAGCCATCAGGACAGAGACTTGCCGTCCCAATGGCAAGGAAGAACGGTTACAAGCGGTCATTCATTCCATCAGCCGTGACCATCCTTAACAAAGAACTGCCCATGGTTCGATAGATGTAATCAGTTAGGCACTTTACGTATTTTACTCATTTATATATTTACATCTTTTAACTGGAGCAAACTGGACTGATTTCATAGTTCTTACTAATAAATTCCTATTTTATTTTTGTCTGTGATGTGTGTGTGTGTGTGTGTGTGTGTGTTTTGTGTTATTTATGCCACTGTCAAAGACAAATTTCCATTTTTATGTTTAGTTTGGTGGACATCACAGAAGTCTAAGTCTAACCCTGCGTTCACACCAAAAGATGCAAAAAGTTGACGCGCGTCAAGATCCCATTCAAAGTGAATGTAGAGACGCGTTGCTGCTTTGCTGCCGCAGCATTTGCTGCCGAGAAAACGGGCAGCAAAATTTGATTTGCGGCGCGTCAAAAATCTGATTTGCAGTGCGGCATGCCGCTGCCGGGCACGGGCGGCGGGCGTGTTCACGTATTTTGCGGCGCGTCAAATGCTGCTCGAGTTGAAATATTTCAACTTTTGACGCGCCGCAAAACCTTTGCCGCGCTGCAAAACTTTTGACGCGCCGCAAAACTTGATTTGACGCGCCGCAAAACTAAGGCGTCAACGCGTTCGGGCAGCAAATGTATCTTTTGGTGTGAACGCAGGGTAAAGGTGCGAACACACCAAGCGCATACCTCGCGTACCATGTACGCGCGATACGCAGCTAAAATGTTGCTTGACCATTTTGTGTCAAAAATGGTCCTACGTACGCAGCTACGCGCCTGTGGCTGCGCTGGATTTAGGAGTCCGAGGAAGGAAACCCAAACGCCGCCGTGTTTGGGTGCATGATAGAGCTTGGATCGGGTTAGATTAAATAAATCTCGGATATAAATAACAATAATCGGGTTAAATAACTTCACATGGTGTGTCTGGTGTGTTTCCAGCATTCGTAGTGTTGATTGGCAGAGAAATAGTCTGCCAAGACGTTGAGGTTGCTTAGCAACCAGAGACTCTGTCCATGCAAGTGAACGGAGCGTTCACTCTTCGTCATAACTATCAAACCAAACATCCTTCACATTCACCGAGTGAACATTATGAAAGTAAAATGCACATTTCTCGCTAAAAATGTTTAGCGAAAAATGTAAACTATGTTACTATTTCCACCCAGAATAAAGAAAGATGTCGGCCGTATGCTTCTGTGCAAGGGTCACTACTCTCTGCCAGTGACGTCGGGTCAAGCTCCACGCTGATTGGCTATTGCGGCTAAGTATCACGCCTATGAGCGTAAAAAGTTCAATTTTTTGAACTCCTCGCGAACGCACGTATATGTACGCGCGTATATGTACGCGCGTATATGTACGCGCGTATATGTACGCGCGTATATATACGCGCCTCATACGCCCCATACGCGAGTAAAATGTTGCTTGGTACGCATGATACGCGTGTACGCACCTCATACGCGCGTAAACCAATGGTTCCCTATGGAAAAATCGCCGATTTTATACGCGTCTATACGCGAGGTACGCGCTTGGTGTGTTCGCACCTTAAGTCTAAACAGGGAGTGTAGAATGGAGTTGATTACTAGATTAGTGTATTCGGCTAGATGGTAGCTTCATAAATCTAAGGGGGGACATTATGGTCTAGGCGTCTCTTCCTCAACCTGGTTACCAGCAATCTGTATTTTATTATCTCATCTAATACAACCTTTTGGCATTCCCAAGACTACACCACAGCCTGTTGCCCTATAGTGCCCCTTCGCATGCTAGCACTCATAAGGCCATTAGTCACAACACATCTTCATTCTAAACAAGAAGCCGGGCCCATTTTAAGGGGATTTACATATAGTTCAGGGTCGGTACGGTTAGAGTCGCAGTGTTGTTCCCTAACCGGTATTCCAACATACCTTTTGTAAAGCGTTTATTTGACTGCCTAATGAGGTAAGGACATAGAGGTTAGCTCTTGGCTCAACCTCAGCATCTTTAAACACACAATCATTACGTTAGAATTGTATTTTCCATATTGTGTTTTTTTTCTCAACTGTAAATCCCCTGAAAAACTCAATCTCAAATGATGGTGGAGGTGCAGGGCCATAGAGAAGACCAGCCTATAGCCTTTTACGTCAATTAATTTCTTCTATACTTTATTTAGACCGCATGATATGCAAGCTAACCTCAGTACCTCATTGGACCACATATTTGTAGGGCTAGCACCAGTCATGAATAGCTTCTCCTTCTACACAAAGAGTGGTCAACACAACACCACATAGGCTACAGCTCCATTGTTATGAGATTCGTCAGACCCTACAAGCATGGCCTTTTTGCCAATCCGCAAGTGCTATCTATTGAACAGCAAGAAACACTTGGTCATACTTTACACACTTTACCACAGCATTGGCCTACTGAATACGACAGATATATTTTAAGCATTAGACTGAAAACGTTTGCAACGTTTAAAATTCAGGGAAAAGTATATGCCTCTAATGGTGTTGCTTAGGCCAATAGCCCCCCCAAAACTTGAGAGCCCGGATGGTTTACCTGGGTAAATAACCTGTAGGTGTGGCTTACCATTCTGCCCACTGCCAATCTGAACTGAATATTTGCCTGTATTCCAAAGATGCTTCATGAACCACCAATAAACCACGTGTTGAACATTTACCACCCTCCGAGTCATAGCCTAGCCCGGAACAACGATACCACAGAAGATTAAATCTATATTTCATAATTTTCTAATAAGCAAGTTCAACACATCCAAGATTCAGTCAGATGGATTCAGCTAACAACCGCAATCAGGCGCAAAGGGTGTCATGAGACGATGGTTATATACTAGTTCATTTAACCAAGGTTTTCCCAATCTAACTATGAGTGCTTATGTACAAGGGCGGTGTCTGCACTATATAACCAATTGTAAACATGGACCAGTTTACCAGAGCTGCATATCTTACCAAAGAAAAGCAATCTTTTATATTCAATGAATATAAAGCATTAAAATAAGATTAAAGCATGCTCAAAGCAACAGAGTAGCTGCTGCCAAAGGTAGGAGGAAACACACTGATAACTCAGCGCTATTTGGGCAATGTGATTATTGGGCTATAGCGCCGCTGGCACAATAATGTCATCAGCAGCTTCTGGCGGGGCAGGACAGCAGCTTCATTCTTGTTGTGTTGTTACAACCTTTTGAATTCGAGCGACTTGTTAGAAGACGCTCTAATCATTTTAATAAGTCATCAAAAATGAGTTCCCCTCAAATGAGCCGGAGCTAGGCTACTTTAACTCTGCAAGTCCGGCAATGCTGTAACCTAAATCCAACTCCCGTCCTGGATGCACCGTTTGGCACTCAGGGAAATATGTATGAAAGATGTTCCAAAGTGTAGATGGGACCAATCTACAATAATTAGTCTCTCAATGAGTTATTGAGATTAGGGAGCACAAAACTGGGAATATTGAGCATCAAACTGTAAAGTCAGTCATCGTGGATATCATATCATTGTGTGTCGTCGTCCATCTGAAACAACCCAAACATATGAAATGTGTCTCAAATGAATAACCAGAATTTATGGTAGGTCATTATAAATGGGCAGTAAAAGCCTGAGTGTTGTGCGTCTTCGACTCAAGGCACGCGTATCGTTAGTTAAACACACACCTTCAGACAGGAACTGGAACTGGCAACTCCCATGGGCCCAGGACTACGGAGTGGGGAAGATAATAAAACACACACACACACACACACACACACACACACACACACACACACACACACACACACACACACACACACACACACACACACACACACACACACACACACACACACACACAAACGCTTCATCTCAACGAACCATATGTCTGTCTGTTCATGCGCTTCTCATACTTTCGCGTAATTTGTGGATTCCAAACAGGACTGCGTATGCAAATCCCGGCGTTGCTGACGCCCCTGCTTTGCATATAAGCAGCAGGGTGTAGACACATGGGTAGGGATGTCAGCAGGACGCAGTGCACACAATTCCAATTTTATATGTGCATAGGTGTGTGCAAGTGTGGGCTTGTCACACAATGTCAAAGCTGTTTGTGTTCTCCTTTGATGTTTCAGTTGATCGACAGCGATCGTGGCAGCGTAAATGCTTCCACTGCGCAACAGGGTGGTGGTGGTGGTGGTTATGGGTGGTGGTGGTGGTTATGGGTGGTGGTGGTTGTTATGGGTGGTGGTGGTGGTTAAGGGTGGTGGTGGTTAAGGGTGGTGGTGGTTATGGTTATGGGTGGTGGTGGTTATACGTGGTGGTGGTGGTTGTTATGGGTGGTGGTTGTTATGGGTGGTGGTGGTGGTGGTGGTGGTTATACGTGGTGGTGGTTATGGGTGGTGGTGGTTATGGGTGGTGGTGGTGGTTATGGGTGGTGGTGGTGGTGGTTATACGTGGTGGTGGTGGTGGTTGTTATGGGTGGTGGTGGTGGTGGTTATACGTGGTGGTGGTTATGGGTGGTGGTGGTTATGGGTGGTGGTGGTGGTTATGGGTGGTGGTGGTGGTTATGGGTGGTGGTGGTGGTTATGGGTGGTGGTGGTTATGGTTGGTGGTGGAATCCATTTGAATTCGACTTTGTGTGTGAAGCTGATAAAAATAACCTTGGCTGTTATTATCAGTCATAGTCTTGTGGCCTCCTCAAGCCACTGGGCGTGGCTTCAGAGGCAAATGGGGGGGGGGGGCAGGGGGACAGCACTGAGGTACAGAGTTGGAAGTGAAGTGTAACCAAATTAAATATGATTTGAAAAACTTTAGAACAATTACATTAACAAATGCCACCACACGGGCAAAGAGCCACGCTATCTGATTTTTTTTGTGTGTGTGTAAACTGTAATTCGTTTTTTTGGCACAGCACGCCTGCATTACGCAACGTGCGCATTCAGTTACTCTGTGCACGTGTATTGGGTGGAGGGGGGGGGGATGGGTGATGGGGGGCGGGGGGGTAGGTAGTGGGGAGGTCTATGAATTGTCTCCAAGCCCTGCAGGGAGCAGCGCTTCCGCTCCTTGGTTCAGAAATAACCAACAGACAGCTTTATTGTTCTCTGATGGCAGAAAGAACAGCCCCCCCCCCCCCCTCTCTCTCTTTCTCTCTCCACCTCCCACACACAGCCCACCTCTCTCATTGCATATCTGAGTAACTGGCAAGTTAAAACACTGGTTACACCCTAGCTCCAAGGAAGGGAGTGGAGACAGAGCGAGAGCGCGAGAGAGAGAGAGAGAGAGAGAGAGAGAGAGAGAGAGAGAGAGAGAGAGAGAGAGAGAGAGAGAGACTGGGATCAAGGGGGAAGAGAGACTTGCAGAGAGAGAGAGAGAGAGAGAGAGAGAGAGAGAGAGAGAGAGAGAGAAGAAGAGGGAGAGATATGGCTAACAGGGCGAGGCTTCATAGACACTTGATGTGCTGACAGGACAGTGGTGGTCACACCCATACTATCGGACCTTTTACAACCAGCACAAACACACACACACACACACACACACGCACACACAGTAACACTATCCCTGATCACAGGTTTCCTGAGGATGTTGTCTTTACCCTCAGGCCTGCTGTCCACTTCACAGAGTTGTGAATAAGCAGGACAGACTGTGTTTGTGTGTGTGTGTGTGTGTGTGTGTGTGTGTGTGTCTTAGTGTGCGGGGGGGTTGCTCCCTCTCTTTCTCTCTCTCATCTATTTTTTGCAATATTAGTAGCATGTAAAGTAAAAGTATTAGCATGTTCAGCTATATTAGTAGCATGTATGGCTATATTAGTAGCATTTTAAGCAATATTTAAGCAGCATGCATAGCTATGCTAGTAGCATGTATATCTACATTATTAACATGTACGGCTATGCTAGCATATGTTGTTGTTTACCCATATGAAGTGAAGTATGACGCTTATTATATATGTAACAGTTTAATGTTCATTTAAAAAGGTGTGAGATAGTTGTACCGTTGAACGGATATCAGTGTCATTAATGAATAATTTAACCAATGAAGAGCAATAAAAAATTATATGAGAGGCCTGCAAAGGTCCTTGAACCCATTGCTCCCACAATAATAAGTAAAGGGGCCCATCCTCTGGTCTCAGACTGCATTTGTGTTGGTACAAGTAAGGAATGGCATCAGTCAATATGTGCAATTAAACCATAATTTAGCAACATTATTTTTCATCCTATGAGTTCAATGAGGTAATTGCACACTTATAAGGAGGTCTATCCTTTAATTAATATTAAATTATTATTATTAGTGTTTCACAAAGTTTGACATTGAAATAAACTGTCAGGGAACTTGACATGTAATTGCACTGTTTGATCAATAGCAGGTCAATAAAGATGTCATCTGATAACAGATTACAGTGGCATGTTTAGTACTGGAAACATTATGCAATGGAAAATGATGACTACCTGTACAGATATGGGAAGGATAGGTAGCATGCTGACATTAAACACGTACGGATGTTGCCTAAATGCACAGGCACACACACACACACACACACACACACACACACACACACACACACACACACACACACACACACACACACACACACACACACACACACACACACACACACACACACACACACACACACACACCATCAGATATAATTGATGTTCACATGCATACAAATACATGCATCCACTATTACGGACATATTGTATGGAGAACTGTTTTATGGATTGAAAACATCTAAACCAAAAGCCTGATGTGGAGGGAAACCTCAGCCTTCTTCTCTGTTAGAACCATTAAAGGTTGATCTCGGTGAAGGCCGACAATGATAAGGGCATAATTTGTCTCCATCCATCATTTGATTGCTCTCTATGAGCTCCAAAGGGCTGTTAATGACATCCTCTGACCTTTTGAACGAAGACCAATCCAAGGCCCCTGCCACACCAAGGCACCTCTTTTATAACAGCGTTATTCATCATTATTTTGATGTTGATTTATAGCACATCGAAGGTGCGCTGTATTACAATGTTCGTTATCTGACAAGAATAGTGGCCGTCCATTTAATAGCGGGAAACAATAAGCTTATAAAAAAATCAAATAACCATGACTGTTTTTTTTATAGTCATAGTCTTAGTCTGGGGTTGGTTTCAGAGGCACTGGGCGTGGCTTCAGAGGCACTGGGCGTGGCTTCAGAGGCACTGGGCGTGGCTTCAGAGGCACTGGGCGTGGCTTCAGAGGCACATGAGAGAGGTGCAGAGTTGGAAGTGAAGCGTAACAAAAATGAATATGCTTTAAAAAAACTTAAAAAACACTACCTTAACAAATACCACCACATATGCATAGAGTCTCTCTCTCTCTCTCTCTCTCTCTCTCTCTCCTCAAGGAGGGCAGATTCAACTTAATCTACACATAAACGTTCACAGAAAAAACAATAAATACAAAAAATGCCACAATCAATGGCCATTATTACAGAGTAATGTTCAACCTACGTTATCCCCCCACCAAGCGGAAATCAAAAAAGCCATTAAGACATTGAGAGGAAGGAAAGCAGAGGGACCCGACGGTATTCCAGCAGAAGCCTTGAAAGCCGACATCGAAACCTCTACCAACATGCTCTACCACCTACTGAAAACCATCTGGGAGGAAGAATGTGTCCCATCAGACTGGAAAGATGGACACATTGTGAAAATCCCAAAGAAAGGAGACCTCAGGGACTGCAAGAACTACCGCGGAATTATGCTCCTATCAACTCCAGGGAAGGTGCTCAACCGGATCCTGCTGGAGAGGCTTCAGAAGGGGTTGGATGAGAAACTGAGGGAAAACCAGGCCGGCTTCAGGGAAGACAGATCCTGTGGAGACCAAACCGCAAAACTGGATGTAAACAAACGATGACGTAGGCCGGTACAATTTTCGCCCCCGGTACAATTTTAACGTGACACCGCCATCTGGGGGGAGATACGTCATCTCCAAACATCCGGTGGAGTTTCGGCGGCGTTCGGAGGCGTTCTACGCATGTCTATAGACCGTACTACACAGTCAAGTGTAGTATGGTCAAGTAGTAGACACTAGACAGAAATAGTATGTACTAGGTATTCGGATGCAGCCGTGGTCTTATCAATCACTCCCGGTGGATTGCACGTATAATTTGCGCTCCGATATCAGCAGTTCTCTCATCAAAAAGGCATGCCATTGTGAACACATGAAATCTGCGGTGAACGCGGGTTTAAATACCCAAAACCGGGTTATGTTTCAAACTTAACCTGCGCAAAACCTGCTTCGACCAGGTTTGATTCAGAGCATATGTTTCTAGATCAACTAACATACCGTGATCATTTTGAACTTAAAACCTAGGGTTACAGCAAACCCTGGGTTAACTTACCCGGTTATGTGATAAAACCGGCTTTGTGGAACAACCCACAGGCTAAGAGACAAAAAAAAAAAATGTTGACAGTTGTCATAAAATATTTTTTATAAGCCTCCAGGATGTTTTGATAAAGTATGCTGAGTTTTGTTAAGCCACGCTCAGACTAGTGTCATTTGCATATTACAATCAGAAAAAAATCCCCCTGTGACACTGTCACCTTTTTTCCTCTGAGGAGTTTGCAGGTCTGCATATTATTATTATTAAACGTAGAGGGGATACACAAGTTTGTCTGATTTGAATGTACTTCATGGCTCATTCTCTGGATCAAAATGCAAAATCCTGACATGAATCAGTGTAAATGTGTTCTGGAGCCACTGGAGGGTCAGATAGCCTGTCAACTGGGTTCCAAATTACCTTAAACTCTGGAGCAGGGTTGTAGCCTTGACCTGTAGCCCTGAGGCTCTGCCGTCTAGCAACTTAATGATTTAAAAGGCCTTACATCACATACACTATTGTAGTCAACATATCTCTTCAGGTGAATTTCCACGGGCATTGAAATGAATGGATCAGTAATAAGAAAATTTGAGGCCGAGATCCAACCGAACATTTCTATGTTCCTACCCCTCAACAAATTCTACCATCGCTTCAAAAACATAGCAAGAATGGCATGGAATTTAAAAAGCAGTGAGAGGATTGCTACATCTATAAGCCCTACATCTAGCTGTACCAATAAACAAATAGAGCAATAGGTGCACACACACAAAAAATTAAAGACAACATGAATTCACTTGTATTGAAAACTAAGGAAATGTATTTCATCAAAGTGTATAATAACATTTCAATACAATACTACACAATTGAAAACATTTAAAAAGAAAACAAAAAACATGTGCAAGGAGTCTTTACAGTGTAGATGGCACACACACACACACACACACACACACACACACACACACACACACACACACACACACACACACACACACACACACACACACACACACACACACACACACACACACACACACACACACACTACAGCAGGCAGGAATATTAGCTGATGTACAGATTAGCTTTTCTCAGACTAATTCCGATATTTCTTGAATTTGGCAAAAAACAATATTGTGCAGACACCCACTAGGCAGGTGTTGACCCTGTGCTCAGTCGCTTGTCCGAGCGTAGCATGCAGGGAAAAGAAGCTCAGAGCGAGTCACTCATCGTCTCGTATCAGTCATCCCGAGAGTTTACATATGAAAGTGGACAATGAGTACATGTGAAGTGTAAACAGCAAACACCAGATAAGCTAACCATTATATTACAGTTCCAGCTGTTTGACTTAACACTGACGGCTCAAAAGAGACTGTAAACGCACGACACGCCAAAGATCTCAATGTTGCGTCTTGCCAGTTTGATATTTGAATACCTGCTCCTTTTTTTCCACGGTCTCAGCGTTGCGTTTTTTAGGGAGTGATTGATATCGTTTCTGTCACCACCACAGCATCCTCTCACTTTGTTCTGTCAGGGGAAAATTCTTTGGGGACTCGACAAACATTCACTGCGTCGGTGGTACAGAACACCTCTCAGACAACCTGTGGTGGCATGATGTGTGTGTGTGTGTGTGTGTGTGTGTGTGTGTGTGTGTGTGTGTGTGTGTGTGTGTGTGTGTGTGTGTGTGTGTGTGTGTGTGTGTGTGTGTGTGTGTGTGTGTGTGTGTGTGTGTGTGTGTGTGTGTGTGTGTGTGTGTGTGTGGCTTTCTCACGACAGGCCAGGAACAAGGAAAGGTAACCAGAGCGAGTTCCGCGTGCTGGGTCTGCCACACCGGGGGAATCTAGTCCTCTCTGTGGGCTACATGATGTCCTGGGCTCCTGGAGCCCGTGCCGCAGGGAACCGCCCTTCTCTGGCCTTCCCTCTCTTCCAGGGCCGTGATGGGCGGAGTCGGAGCCTGGGGCGAGGTGATAGATCGACACGCCTTCCCAGCCTGCTGGGCTTTCTACTTATGGATGGGGGGGGGGGGGTGCATGGCTAACAGTCCAGGTCCTCCTCATCTCAACTTAGTGTTTGGAATAAAGTTCTGTTCTTATTTTCTGTCTTGCTTTGTTCTGCATGTGTGTGAGGGGTTGGGGGGCTACAGCCCTCCCGGGAGTGCCAGGGGTTCAGGCAGAGGGTCCGGGGTGCCTTTCCCCAGCCCCTCTGTACCGGGGGGGTGCCCGGCCGCCCAGGGCCGCTGTTGGTCGGGGGAGCGCGGGCGGGCGATCAGCTCCCCCTCGGCGGAGGTGTGGACCCCCAGGCCGGTGAGGAGGGTGTGCAGCCGGGACACGGTTCCTTGGAGCCCCCGCGCCTCCTCCTCCAGCCCGCACACCTGCTCCCTCAGCTGGCCCTCCGACCGCGCCAGGCCCTCCAGCCGGCCCTCCAGGCCCGCCACGCGTGCTTGGGATACCTGGGGGGCAGAGAGGGCAGGGGGTGGGTACAGGTACACAGTGTAAGGGCTGAATAGCTAAACAAGCTAATGAGTGTGTCTGCTAGCTCTCCGTCCGTCTGTCAGTGTACCTGCAGCTCCTCCAGCAGGTCGCGGTTCTGCTGCCGGAGGCTCTGATTGGTCCTCTCCAGCTGCGCGACCCTCTGGGATTGGCTGAGGGTAGGGGGCGTGTCCATCAACTCATCCTGTAGGACGTGGTACTCCACTTCGTAGGCCTGAAGTTGCTTGGAGACATCCATCTGACACACCTGCCGTGCACACACACACACACACACACACACACACACACACACACACACACACACACACACACACACACACACACACACACACACACACACACACACACACACACACACACACGATGATTGGAGTAATGAAGTCAAAATGTCAAGATAAGATCTGCTTCTGGATATTTATTGGTATTTATTGGGGTTAGTTAAGCAATATAACACCCACATGTTTTATTACAACTATAGCACAGTCACCGAGAAAATAAAATACATCAATCAAATGGTCCTATTGTTGAGCAATAAAACTGTCCGCTCAAAGGGTAAACAGTAAATTAAATAGCAATAAGACAAATAAGTGTGATTGACAAATGGTATTAAAGGGACCTCGTTAAAAAGATGGCTCAACCTACTGCTCAACTCAACCTGACTGCATTGATAAGTTCAGGTGCGACAAGTTACCTGGATCCAACACACATACCAACATTTCCAACCTGACAATTCGATCTTGTGGCAGTGGTATATGATGCCGGAAGAGTGACACTGTGAATGATTGCTATGATAGCCAACGTTTTCAGTAGAACAACCCCCCCCCCCCCCCCCATACACACAAACACACATACACACACACCCACCACACCTGGTTAATGGTCTTCTCCATCTGCACCAGTCCAAGGTTGGGCAGGGTGGTCTTGATGAAGTCCACAATGGACTCCAGGCTGTCATGCTGCAGGATCAGTGGCTTATGGCTCCCCAGCAGACTGAGGGCCACCTTGAAGATCACCTCGGACCCCTGCAGGAACAACATGTCTGGGGATGGAGAGGGACGGCCAGGGGTGAATATGGATCCCCAGGGCGAGGTGTCACGGACATTGGCACCCATCACTGACAAGGTCGGAGGCGGGTTTAAACAAAGACTGTTTGTCGCCCAGGTAGGAAAGGCCAGCACGTGTACGCACTCAAAGGTGCAGATTAACAAGTTGATCCAGGGACTTTTGGCTCGCTTTTGTGATGGATGACGTGACGTTAGCAGAGAGATCCGCATCACGTCAGCGGCACTCGAGAGTTTCGAAGGAAACATGGGTGTGTCCAACTGTGTGTGTGTGTGTGTACTGTGTGCACAATGGGCAGGGACAGGAGAAAACAACAAGCCATTAGAGAAGGGAGGGTGCAGCTTTTATGAACACACATACACACGCACACACACAACTTGTGTGTCAAGCTCCTGTGGGGCCGAAGGGTTGGTACCGGTTCCACCGACTGAGTTACATGCAGGAGATGAGTTACTGAGATGAAGATCTCTTGGTTTGCAGTAAATGATGCAGGTAAGGGGGAAATGACTGAGAGAAAACAATAACACAAACCTACAACGCAAACAGAGACTGGCGCTGGGCGTGTTGCCATGCACTCTCGCGTGCAAACACCCACGAAAGGTCAGTGATAAAGAGGAGCTGGAATTGGGCAGAGCCAGCAAATCCTCAACAGCTGAAGCGTCATTCGGCCCAGAACGAGTTGGGCCAGTTTCAAAATACTGACATGGAACGCAATGATTTAAAGCCCCCCCCCCCCCTACATTCTTTCATTTAGACAATTAACCATTATCCCTGGCTAATCGTTCCCAACATGTGGCGGGCCAGTGTGAGTGTCTGTCTGTCTGTGTGTGGTAGCTAGCCAAATGTCTTGTGTGTGTTTCAGTCGATCATTCGAAGGAGACGCTGTATTTGGCGCCAATACAGCGCAATATGCACATGTCGAGCTTTGTTTGACATGGTAAATGAGAAAGTATAAATATTTAGTGGTCCTTGGCTAAAAGGCTCCCCAGAGATAGAGGGGTCCAAGCATGAACCCGTGGTCTCTAAAGGCTCGGTCATGGTTCCACGCTGAAGCGACGCAATGAACAAGCAGACGCTTTGTCGCAGTCGTGAACCTGTTTTGGTTCTGCGTCAGGTTTTGGTGAGCGGACCAATCACAGCCGGTGCTGCTGCATCGCCTCCACGGAAGGTTACAGTTTTTGGGAGGCATACCTCAGGTCCTACCGTTGGACGCAAGGAGGGTCCGCAAGAACGTAATGCTTCCGTTGACCCCCTTGCGTTGAGTCGACGTGGAACCATAACTAATCCTTTAAGGGAGGTCTGACTCCCAGCTGATCCAAATGATACCTGTGAGCATCCTTGAGCCAATGAACCAGACCCCCTCCCCCCCATCTGCTCCTCATCTCCTGGATGCTCACTCACTGGGCGCCTGGTGCTGACAGAAAGCAGCCGCTCCCCTGTTGTGAACGTATTCCTCTTCCCCCTTGTTTCCCCCTTGGGGGGGGGGGGGGGAGAGATGGGGGAGAGGTGGGGGATGGGCGGGGTCTTACCAAAGACCCGGGCGACGAAGCCCAGGGGGAAGTGCGAGGCGAAGACGGTGAGGAACCAGGGCGTGGCGTACAGGCTGGGGCCGATCTCGTGCAGCTCCAGGTGGCTGTGCAGGTCCCTGTGGTAATCGTGCAGGAGCCGAGACAGCTGGTACATCTGGATCTGAGGGGAGGGGGAGGGGGGAGGGGGGGCCGCAGACCGCAAAGGATTACCACTCCACCCAGGGCAACCACTAGAGCCCACACTAAGTGTGGGTATTTTCATATCATGATGAGTGGCAGTGTGAGTGTGAGTGTGTGTGTGCTTGTGCGTGTATATATCTGTGTGTGTGTGTGTGTGTGTGTGTGTGTGTGTGTGTGTGTGTGTGTGTGTGTGTGTGTGTGTGTCTGTTTCTGGTTCTGTGTCTGTGTCTGTGTGTCTCTGTGTGTGTGCTTACGCGTGTGTACCTGCGTGTGTGTGATGCGTTGTGTGTGAGTGCAGGTTTGAAATAAAGAGAATGCACAAGGAAAAAAAAACAACAAAAAAACAACAACAACAACAACAACAACAACAACCAAGTTCATACATTTTTGTTTGCCAAACAAACAGCCATAGTACAAAGTATGGGGGTACTCATGTGCGCCCCAGTGTGTGCGAGTGTGTGACGTGGATTACCTGCAGGATGATCATGTCAGGCCGGTACTGTTTGCGCAGCCCCATGTCATACATAAGGAATTTGAGCATGTCAAAGGCCTGCTCCTCTTCCAAGTGCAGGAGCAGCACGCCTGCTATGAAGGACAGGCCCTGGCAGTAGCCCACCTACGGCGAGCACAAACAGCAGCAGCTCAACACACACGACACATGGACCTCATCGGCTGCCGCTCAGAAATATACAAGGTCATCAGTTCAGTGGTGACAGACGGACAGAAGACCAATTCAAAGATGAAACAATTGATCAATGTAAACACTGTACCTCAGGGTCCAAAAGTGAATAGGCTTTAAGGAGATTATAGAGGGACAGCTGTCCTGCCCCGAGCTGGGCCTGGAAGTAGGGATGAGTGGGAAAGGTTCGCCCTGGAAGGGAAGGAGGAAAACGATAACAAAAAGATGAGGAAAAGTAAGGAGGTTAAGGAAGATAACTAGGTTGATGTTGAGGGCTAAATAGGTTTCGTGTACAGTACTGAGAGTTTGAGTGCACTCCCGAGTGGTGGACGGTGGGCTGCATAACAAAAATGATGTCCCTGAATTATAGAGACCCTGCACCTTTCTAACAATCAAAATAATGTTGTACCATTAATGATAAATAACAACAGATTAACATGGTACCGTAGAAGGTGCTTTGCATTCAGTCCCACAGACTTACACTTTACAGTACTTTGCATTCAGCCCCACCCAGAGTATCACCTTAAGGTACTTTGCATACAGGCCATGCCAGAGGTATTGGGATGTTCGAGTGATGTGTGCATGTGAACGCAAGTCTCTACATCCTTGGAAAGGAATTCTTTAAATAGAAGAATGTGTAAAGGGGGGGTGGGGCATGCTCTTTTAAAGAAATTGACAACATAATGAGGACAGGAGATCAGGAACAATTGGCAGGTTTGTGTCAGAGTGCGTAATTGTGTCTGTGGGGGTGTTTCAAGTAAATCAGACTGTGTGAGGCCCCTTGCTACAGACAGCAACAAGACTGGGTGCATATTTGTCCAGTTACAAGAGCAAGTTGCATTATTCATGGATGAGGAACATTTTTGTTACAGTTGCTCACCTAAGGCCAGAAACATCAGAGTGATTGGACCAAAATAAACACAACGAGCGAACACAACACACAACACAATACAGCCCAAATATAAATATTCTAATCATAGATGAAATATGGATCCAACCCAACACCAGAATGAAATTAAATATGCTTTTACATAAAATAATAATGTATATGTAACTAAAGCTAGGTAAAGTGAAGGAACGGGTCTCATGTTTATTTCAGTGTATGGAATGAGCAGCAGGGTGCAACAGAGGAATCTCTGTAACCCCCTGCAATCAGAGGAGTCGTGTTGACATCCCCCTCTTCCCCCCTCCCCCTACCCCTCTCCCCTCGACCCCCGAGAGACACGAGTGTGTCTCAGGTGTTCAGATCAATTCTTTAACAGTTTCCAGCACCTTTTCCTTCACTGCTCCGATGTAGGAAATAGTGATAACTACAACAACAACAACAACAAAAACAACTAGGGTAACCTATGTAGGGAGAACCCTTGAAGGTTAAAGATGCATTCTGTGTGTGCAACGTTTGAAGGGAGTAGATCATGCACGTGGGCACAACATGTTGCTGTAAAGGGCCCCTAAATGATAGACAACTATTCCAATTGACTGGCCTCATATTACAGGGTACATCTGTTTGCGTGAGTATGCGTCAGGTGCAAAAGATTGATGCCATTAAGAGCGTGTGGCGCGTGGTGTACATGTTTGGGGCAGAGCTAAGGGGAGAGAACGTTAATGTCTGATACAGTAGTAATAGTACAGGAATAGTAAGGCTTCTGATATCGCTCTATGCAAGTCTCTGCAAGTGAGTGAGTGATCGTGACAGTGACGGAGTGAGTGAGAGGGGGAGAGAGAGAGAGCGAGAGCGAGAGAGCGAGAGAGCGAGAGAGAGAGAGAGAGAGAGAGAGAGAGAGAGAGAGAGAGAGAGAGCGAGAGAGCGAGAGAGCGAGAGCGAGAGCGAGAGAGAGAGAGCGAGAGAGCGAGAGAGCGAGAGAGCGAGAGAGCGAGAGCGAGAGAGCGAGAGAGCGAGAGAGCGAGAGCGAGAGAGCGAGAGAGCGAGAGAGAGCCAGAGTGTGTGTGTTCTCACCCAGGTCTATGAGGATGGCGTGCTGCTGGGAGGTGAGCTGTTTCAGCAGGTCCTTGTACGGCGTCTGGTTGGCGGGCGGCCGGGCCGGGACCGTCTGCCTCAACACGTACTGCTCCGAGAGCAGCTTCCAGATCTCCCCGCGCTGCGGCCTGGGGACCCCTGGCCGACGGGGGACAACGTAACACACCCCGTTAGGGCCGGGGTCGAGAGGCTGGGCGGAGCCTTATAGCCTCAACACACACAGCGCGGTACGTCGGGCCGTCCCTCTGGGCGGGGTACCTTGTGTGACGGCCGCGTGGATGGTGTCCGAGTCGAACTTGACCTTTGACCGGCCGGGCGTCGCCAGCATCCTCTCCCAGACCAGCGTGACGTCCTTTAGGCACGGCGTGATCTCCTCGTAGTCCTGCTTCAGACGCTTGTTCTGGAGGTCGCTTGCTGAGGCTGCGCACACACACACACACACACACACACACACACACACACACGAACATGAAGAGGCAAACGTACACGCAGTACAATTCATACAATTATATAGAAACACACACTAGTTTGTGTATTGAAACTCCTGGTAGGTCAAGTCGCGCGCACACACACACACACACACACACACACACACACACACACACACACACACACACACACACACACACACACACACACACACACACACACACACACACACACACACACACACACACACACACACACTACATAAATAGGCAAACACACACCCACATAAGATAGTGCGCCAGAACCAATGATGCAACACACACAAACACTTTGTTGTAATGGGTTAAGGTGAGGAAACGCCCAAGCCACCACCTAATCTCTTCCTCTGGACAACACCCTTCCTCATCCCTCCATCGCTTTCAACCACAACTTCTCTGTTCTCTGTTTCTGTCACTACCTGAGCCTGGTCCTCGCCCTCTTGCCTAATGCTCGGCCAACTCTTTTATTTCAGACAAAGCGGTTCAACGCCCTGCGACCTCCACGCTCCCGCTCACACCCTCACGCCGCCAGCTTGTCTCGGCCGCTACCCCGATGGAAAAAAAAGATTGGGTGATTGGGTGACTCAATCTCCAAACGAAATAGACAACCGGATCGAATACCATCCAAGGTGGTTTGGCAAGAAAGGTAAGGCACCAAAAATAGGCGTTTATGTGAGTCACGGCCCGAGGCTAACAAAGCACGCACGTGCGTGCGCTTGCGTAGCTGGGAGCAGAGGGAAGGATGTTATCTGACACAGGTGGGAACAATACATAGTGGAGGAGACGCACACTGAGAAAAATAACAAACGCTGATACTAAAAGGGGAAAGGGGTGTGTGACTCTTTGTCTACAAAGGGCTTTGTACCCCCTAGCCCCCAACCCCCCTATGCCGGTCTTTATATTCTGTCATTCACACTTTTCTAGCATTTTCAGAAAAAAAAACAACCAAAAACCTTTTGGGGGGTTGGTTGAGCGTTTCCACTGAAACGCCATACCTACGATAACATACGGTGACTGACAGCAGACTCGGGTTCCCACACGTTGAAACACAATGGCAGAGGCGTGAAATTCGGTGGTAGTGCAGAGGTAGAGAAAGAGAGGTAGAGGGAGAGGGAGTGCGAGAGAGGTAGTGGGAGGGAGAGAGAGACAGAGAGAGGATGGGGCATGCCCTGGCTCCACCCAGACAAACAAAGGGCCCACTGGAAGAACACATCCCAAGGTTGGAATCAAAAACAACCTAAAACCAAATGGTAAAATCGTGTTGGTGTGTCTTTGTGTGCGCGTGTTAGTGCCTGCGTATGGCTAATAGAGGTAAAGCGATGTTACGTCAATATTGACCTACATTCTGTAGAACAACACCCTGTGGGTTCCGGAATATTGTGGGTGTGTGAGAGCTACCGAAGGCGTGGGTGTGGAGTAGGATTGGGCACAGGTTTCGTCTTCAACAGTCGGCGCACGCCACCTCTTTATGTATGCGGGGGTGTGTGTTTGTCAACTTGAGCCAACTGGGTCAAAACAACCATAGAACTATCTCTCTAACTATCACACACACACACACACCTGTATAATTACTAAGTGCCTATTAACTAAAGTGTAATAACAAAAAAGGAAAACACATTTAGACGTCATTCTATTTTGGGTTTGGCCCTGGGTTGGGCCCCAACACAGGAGCAGACAGGCCCTCCTCGCTGCCATTGACATCCGGCGTCACATGCCTGACAGTCACCGCATAGACGGTCCCAAGCCTATCCGCCGTGGCCACCCGTGTGAAAACACTTTGGCTTGCCCGGGGCAACGCAGAGTGTGGCTGCTCCACCATGGGCGTGGTGTGTTAGCGCCTCCTTTATCTGCCTATCCATTCGGATAGCAGGCCCCCCTGACCCCGGCCCCCCTCCCAGAGAGAGGACCTGTGATGCCCACGTGCACAAAAGGCACCAAAAGATGATATTGGGCTGTGCGTGCGTGCGGTGTTCTTACCCTGGAGCCTCTGGTTCTCCGTCTCCATGCGGAGCAGCAGGATCTGCTGCAGGATGGCCTTCCTCCACAGCTCCCTCAGCTCCTCGCCGCTCTTCCTCTTCCCGCCTGGCGTGCCGGGTGGTGCGGGGTCCCCCCCGGCGCCCCCGCCCTCGGCACCGCCGTATGCCTCCAGACCCCCCTCCCCCCGCTCTGAGAGAGAGACAGACACGGAGACAGAGAAGGAGACAAGAGACAAGTTGAGAGGCATAATCTTTCTATATCCATCCATCTTTATCTTCCTATATCTAAATCAATATATCTATAGATCTTTAGATGTATTTCAACAAGGCCAAGGACACAGAGTCTGTTGCAGCTCTAAGCAGGGAACATGTGACCTGTGTCTTTGTTGGCTGGCAATCATCCACTTAGGGAAAGCTGTGAAACGCAAACTTGAATGCGTGCACTAGCGCGCACACACACACACACACACACACACACACACACACACACACACACACACACACACACACACACACACACACACACACACACACACACACACTTTTGTGCTGTGCATGTGTGTGACCTCAAACTATAGGGTGGATCCCAACCCTCAAAATACCTTGCAAGAGGGCACTTGCTCGATGTTCTTTATATATAAATCAGGGCACAGGTTGCACCCTCTGAACCACAATGATATTGCCTAAGGCAGTACACATTTACATTGTGTCTGAGTCACATAAACCCAAGGCATGTTGAAACCAGTAGACACTACGAGAACAATGTTGATGCAAGAGACCCACACACACACACACACACACACACACACACACACACACACACACACACACACACACACACACACACACACACACACACACACACACACACACACACACACACACACACACACACACACGTCTTTAAGACCGTTTCCCTGAAACAGAACGTCCCTTCAAGCCTGCGGAAGGAGTGACCTCTTATAGGAAACACACAGACACGCACACACAAACACCCACACTATGGCACCATCCACGCCCTGAGCAAACACTTAAAATTGGCCAGGGCCAACGCCCAGCCTGCCTGTAAACTCACAGACATGTGCATGCACGTACACACACACACACACACACACACACAGACACGGTCAATAAATGCCGGCGCTTTCCTGTGGCGCGGTCCGTGTGGGGTCTGTCAACATGACCTTAGGAGGAGATGCACACAGACACACACAAGACACACCCAATAAGTCACGCATACAAGTACTCAGCAACACGTAATCACATACACACCCAGCCACTGTGTGCAGAATTAAACATCACAAATCACATATCACATCTCACATCACGCTGGCTTGCAAAACAATTTGGCCACCCTGACCGTCATGTGCCCTGCAAAGATAAATAGAGCCACCTTCTGAACCAAATCCAGGTCCTACCGGGAAACCAACCAACCATAGTAAACCACAACAAAAGGATAGCTAATCCATGCAAGTCATGTCATTGTGTGTCATCCAATCTTTATAGACTTCACTGGAACTGCAGGTAAATACAGGATGGACTAGCTCAGCAACAATATCTGGACTGGAGCCCAGGCCAAGATCCACAGGTGTCTTCTTAATAGGCTCACATTGGATGTTTCAATTCAAAGGTCGTACGGTACAAAATGCATACATTTCTGTCAGGCAATAATGGACACGACCTGACCTGACACCGTGCAGTACTTGTATACGTGCCAGTGACCGAGCGTCACCTAACCATTTTCTGCGATTGAAGTTTCAACATTTGACATCCGTTTCCCTCGAAGACAGTTTGCTTGAGCTGGCAAACGGAGCGTGTCTAAGCCTACCAGCCCGACCCCTCTCTCTCCCTCTTGTCAACACCTGCTCCGTTGTCAAATACACCCAACGCAAACAGTGTACATGGACACACACACACACACACACACACACAATTTACATGTGTAATCATCAGAAAAAGGAAGTTCTGAAGCAATGCATGCAGCGGCATGCCTTGCTGTGGTGTACGCAGCTCTGCACACAAACAGGGATAATTACAGGTGGCAGCGGACGACACCTATAGCACCACGGCAGGCAGGGGGCTCGGACCCACCTATAGGTGCAGACGTAGAATTAGTATAGTGGCCTTTTTCTTTAAGCTATCATTGGCTATAGTTAAAGTGAAAGAACACTGAAAACAAGTCTCCAGCATATACATTCGCTTCAGTTCACTGCTGACGACAACAAGTCAGCACACATAAGAATGAACTTCCTTTAGTCCCAATTCGTATCAACACAGATAGACGAGTATACATTGTTCGTTTTTAAGACCATGGTAACATTCTTGTTCCCAAACTCCATCCTTCTACACTGGGAATTAACGACTTATGCTTATAGTATCTGAAAATAAAAATTGTGATTTCTATTATGGTATTTACAACTATTTCTATTATGGTATTTATTATGGTGGATTTGTATGATACATGTTTTGTTCCCTTATTAAAGGGTACTTTAACAAGCAGCTTAACTCCAACAGTGAGTAGTCCAAATGTTTTCCGAATGAATTACATTTGGAAAACTTACTCAAAAATTGTTGTTTTGTTTAAATCTATTTTAAACCTAAGTTGCCACTGACCAAACAGTCTGAATAAGCTCAGAAATTTTCAAAGCAGTAACTGATGGTCAATCAAGTATTTGTACATTTGATAAAACATTACATTCTTCGAGTGTACTCTAGTCGGGTGTAAATATTTGGTGAAAAAACTAAAGGTCCAGTTCTCTGGTCCGAAACCGTATCTTAAACGGTTGCTTTTTTCTAAAATGGTGGGCTGTGGACAGGGAATGTAATGGTCAATGAAGTCATTACTAAAACCAAGAGTTATGTCTCTTACATGCACACCATGTGGTACATTTTGAGTAAGCACTCAACTCAAATGAAAGGGCGCCACTCAGTGGACAGTGTATATCAGGCATCTCCAAACGGCGGACCGCGGTCTGGGTCCGGACCAAGTGATGGTCCTATCCGGACCCATGACCAATGTTTTTTTTTTTTTTTTATGACTTCACTATACAAAGCATGATTATGTTAGTAAAATCATTTCTCACTGAAATGCAAATTGAAAGGCAGAATAGTCTGTAGTACAGCATAAAATCAGCAAAAAGCAATGACGAAGATCAACGAAGATCATGCACTCACCGAACTCCCCCCCTCCCTCCATCTGTCACGGCATGTGCGTAATAGCGTCACTCAAAAAAATAGCCGGAAGAGCGATTTGGAATGAGAAAATGGCTTGCTCGAAAATAAGGAAGGTTGACCCCGAAAACAGACATTTTAAAGATGAATGGACTGACCAATACATGTTCATTCTCCAGCAAGGCAGTACAAAACGTTTGTTTTGTCTTTTATGTGGTGAAACCGTGGCGCTGATAAAAAGCGGGAATATTAAGCGGCATTACGAATCCAAACACAGAACATGAGCCAGGGCATGAGCTCAGAACATGAGCCAGGGCATGAGCTCAGTATGAGAGGTCTACGCGTGTCCTCACACACTCATTTACAGGCCAGCAACGAGCAAATGAATGCTCACTTAAGATTGCATGGATTTTGGGGCAACATAAAAAAACTTTCAGTGACACGACTGTTGTTAAGGAGTGCTTGAACGCCGCTGCTGAGACGTTACTTGAAGGTAAACAAAGGGATGAATTGTGTGAAAAAAGGGTTAGGGTTAGCGTTAACCCTTTAACCCTAAGCAAATCCCAATGTGAGCTGCAACGAAAACCAGAAAATCTGAAATGTTATCAGATGACGCACTGTCACAGCTTCATGCGGCTGTTCAGAGTGCCCCATCCTTAGCCATTGATGAGTCTTCAGATGTAACGGATAATGCCCAGCTTTTGGTTTATGTGTGATTGTTTCATCAAGACAAGAAAGAGATCTGTGAGGCCCTGTTGGGTATAACACCACTTGAGACACTGTTTTGCTTACTTGAAATGAAGGCCTAATGCTCTTTTTGTGTTTATTTGAAATGTAGGCCTGGTGTACCTGTTTTGCTTACTTGAAATGTAGGCCTGATGCACTTTGTATTTATTTATAGTGTAGGCCTAGTGTTCCTGTTCTCCTTACTTCACATGTAGGCCTAATGCACTTTTTATGTTTACTTGAATTGCAGGCCTAATGTACCTGTTATGTTTACTTGAAATGTTAATGTGCGTTATTTTGTCTTACTAGTTTTTCATGGTTAAAAGTAAGCTATTTGGAAATTGAAAATAAATACATCTGAAATTATAAGGTAATATGCCGTGTTGATTGTATTTGACAAAAGAAGGCTATTAGGACATGGTAGGTTCGGACCGTTCTTGGAAGAAATTTTTAGTAACTGGACCTTGTTCAATTTTAATTGAAGACCCCTGGTGTATATTATTAAGGCAAGGCCAGCTTCTGAAATTGATAATGTTTGCAAATGTTATAAATATGATAATAATTGTATCCACAGTGAAACTACCCTTTTGGAATTCACGTGTGCGCATGCATGTATAGACGTTTAGTCCTCTGGTGGCTTTAGCTTTTGTTTTGTTTGTGTGTTTCCATGGCCATGTGAGATGAGATTAAATGTTAGAACTCATGAGTGAAGGCTAATTAAAGTCACTTCTCTTCATTATCAAAGATCCTCTTTTTCTAAGCTATGCTACAATATTAGAAAAAGATACATTAGCTCAATTAGCTTAGCTCTAAAGTCATGATTTTGTATCACAGTGTAAACTTTTTTGATCTTTGTGTGTGGTGTGCGTGCGCATGTGTTGTGCCTCTTTGTGTGTAGGCTACGTACCGATGGAATCAGAGTTCTTCTGTGGCGTTGCAACACGCAGGAAGATCTGCTGTCTCCACGAGTGGCGTTGGCTGCGCAGAGGACTCTCCCCGACCACATGCATCAGCCCAGGGCTTGACAGGGCGGCCACATCGCTAGATATACCACACACACACACACACACACACACACACACACACAGTCAGAGAAAGACACAAATGGCTAAAACATCACCCAGCTTGCATACACAGAGAAGGATATATCGCATATCGAGGGCAAGAAATACTAAATCAAGCACAATCCAACATCCGCAGAGATGGCGCAGTGTGTGTTTCCCCGTCCGCTCATGGTTGTGCGTGTACCTGCTCTTGAGCTCTGGACTATCGTTCTCCTGAACGGGGGCCAGGAACTGGAATTTGAGGAAGTTGGGAACAGAGGAAGAGGAGCGTAGACGCGCACGCAGGCCTCCCAGAGGACTGGGGGTGGTGGGGGAGGACGAGATGGAAGAGAGGGGACAGGAGAAGGGGAACAGTACAAGCCAGAAGGAAACAAAGGAAGGTCACAGCATGGAAGATAGAGCTGAAGGGACGATATGGAATGACCGCTGGAAGGAATGAACGGGAGGGAGGGACCCCCCCCCACGACGCTCACCTTTTCCTGTTGAGTCTCCCCCCCGACGAGGGGGGGGAGGGGTGCTGGGGAGGGGGAGGAGAGCGAGATGAGGAGCAGGGAGGAGGAAGACACGAGTCTGAAGAAAGTCTGAGGCCATGTGAGAAAGAGAGCAAGAGAGAGAGAGAGAGCGAGAGTGAGAGCGAGGAGCGAGAGAGAGATTAAGAAAAACAGAGATAGAGAATGACGTCATAAGATAGATAAAGCTAAAGAAAATGTTCTGCAAAGACTGATAGCGCACAGACCAAACAAAAAAACAATGCCGGGTTTCAAAGAGGGAAATGGAAATAAAGCCGACTCATGCTGCATGTAGAGGCGGACAGGAAACGACTCATCCTTGGACAGGAAGTGTGCGCGCGCATGTGCGTCGCGTACACGCGACCCAGAGTAAAGCGATCGCAAACACATTTTCTGTTTAGTGTTCACATTCTAAACCGGTAAGTATACACCCCATTTACTCTCTACCCCCCCCCCCCCCGACCCAGCCACCACCTACTTGCTCTGGTGCGGCGTGTCTGTGCTGACGGAGTAGTGTCGCACCAGTTTGGGCTTGGACCCGGGCGTCAGGTCCGGGGGCGCCAGGGGGTCCGTGTGGGCCGGCGAGGGGTCCGCGGAGGTGGGGGTCGGGGGGTGGCTGTAGGTGCTGGCCCGCCGGCGGAAACCCTGCTGCTGCTGCTGCTGCGGCGTGCCCCCGGGGGACGGGGAGAGGGGAGAGGAGCAGGGGTCCAGCCGCTTCAGGTCCCCGGTGGAGTTGTGGCCCCTGGGACGAGAGGCGCGGCATCAACACACGGGGCGGGGGGGAGAGGACATCACTTACACGTCACTCGCTTCAAACAGGGGGACATCCAAAGCACCACGAGACAGCGGACGCAACATGCCCCGTTTTCACTCCGTCCCTCCAGGCGGCGCAGCCGGAGCCTCAGGCCTCACAGCGCCTGACTCCGTGACACGCCGCAGGAGGCCAGGCCCATGGGAAGCTGACGCACACGCATGCACCTGACATTGCTGTTGCATAATAAGTCATTGGGCACTTGATATTGCCTATAGAAATGAGCGCATTTTGCTGAGGGCCAGAGCACAGGTATTATCAATACATGACATGAAAGTTTAACTTAATTTACTGCCATTAATTATTATCAATTACATTATCTATTGATTCTGTTTTCTATTGACTACTGAACAATAATATCGTGCACATTGTATATTGTACAGAAAGATCCATCCAATAAGCAATGGACATATTGCATTAAGGAACACCAAAACCAGAATTTTGACCCCGCTATGGCCATAACCCGAACCTCCTTGAGGGGGAATCAGTTAATCAGCGTGTCCTGTGTTGTTCCGGGTTCAGAAGACAATTTTAACAAATGTTTTTCTATAGTGGCCGCCTAATTACCCAGGTTTGGGTCTTAAACCTTTATAATAAATTTGTCAGGACAGGACGTTTAAGCCTTTCTTCCAACCTTCCAGGGTAAAGAGATTGAGGTTACCATCGCTGGCCAAGGTTGGGTTCTGTTGGCCGAGGAAGGATACTGACAATGGGAAGACTGTCATTTGATTTGAGTCCTCTTCTGAACCCGAGATGAAATCACATTTGTTGAGATTCTGCCGGTCCGATTTTTCTACAGTGGTGATCAATTCCATGAAACGCGTGGTAAAAAAAGTATGTGTGGGAGGTTGTGACTGTGTGTGACTGTACCTGAGGGAGCTGGTAGGTCGTATGGGTGAAGAGGGGGGCAGGGGTTCATCTAGAGAACCCTGCTCAGGGGTGATGGTGGAGCTGGACGAGCAGCCGTCGCTCCCCTCACTGATATCCCTCTGAGCCGGCTTCCTGCTAGCCTGGAGGGAGGGACACACACACACACACACACACACACACACACACACACACACACACACACACACACACACACACACACACACACACACACACACACACACACACACACACACACACACACACACACACACACACACACACACACAAAATTCGCTGATGCCATTTATCAGGGAAATTCATTAAATAACATACGCATACGAGTACGAATCCAGACCCACAGACCTTCCAGATGCCTTCCAGGGACTCTGTGAGTGAGCGCTTGGCTCTTGTCTTGAACTCTTCCAGACGCTGGCGACTGCTGCTCTGCTGCTGCTGCTGTGTCATCTCTGCTGGGTTGGGATCATCGCTGACCTGTAGAGGGAGACAGAGAGACACACACTTAGGCCTCATGCAAGCCACTCAGTGTCATGGACATGGACACTTTTCTTTTCTGTGTATATTAAAGCATGGAGGACGGGTAACTAGGTGGGATTCACTGCTTGTTTTAGTCCTTGTCTGAATCGTGATAAACCTGGGTGTCTGCGGCCATAGCATTTGGAATATAAAATAGTAGGGGTGTGCATCGCTCCTTTATAGGACATTCCGATACGTATCTAGATACATGCTTTACGATACGATTCAGGGACGATACACTTTAATATGGAACGATTCGATGCGAATCGACTAAATGTGCGATTTGATGAGATATGATTCAATCCGATAGATATAGTTAATATTAGTTCAATGTTAACACATTCATTTTCTATTAATTCAAATAAGTCTTCTATAAAAGAGCTATTGACTTCTTACAAATATATATGGTATAGGGACCATGGAATCTCAAGATTTTATATTTGTTTCTTTATGGCATGGGGAAAAAGTGGGAGACAACTGTGTCAATTTAGAACAACATTTCTATTTATCAATTTATTTATAGACTTGATCACTGTCCAACACAATTTACAAATAGCAAGGCTTCTGTCAATATTCCCCTCCTTCTTATAAAACCCAAAGGACTTCCAAATGTTTGATTTTAGTTTCGTGGTGCACTGGAAATCGTTTCACAGTTTTTCTGACATATTGTATTGTTCCATTTTTAATATAGCAGTTTTTCACACGCTCACAACTCGAGACGGGGTTACCTGTTCGCGAGAGGCGCGCAAACACAAACACACAAACACACACACACACAAACACACACACGAATCCGCGCACTTCCTCAAATTCCATTTTTATAATCTTATGGAAACTGAATAAAATGAGTTGACAATGCTTTCTTGATATCAGGCTATAGCTTCACTCAACCGATTCCCAAAGTATAAATAATCCAACCGACTACCGATTCGGTGAATCGTTACACCCCTATTAAACAGGCTTACATTTTTTACATTTTTTGTTACACTCCAAAACCCAATATTCATCCGTATTTCGTGTGTGCTCAGGTTTATTTGGTGTGTGCTCAGGTTTATTTTAATTTCAAGCACTGTGCAATATCTGGTATCCTCTGGTTAGGATAATTAACAGATATTAATAGCGTTGCTGATAAGGGATATATTCACGTCATTAGATAATGGACTGAAGTTACCAGAATCCACAATGGAGATCCGGAGTCATTTATATTTCCCTTCCCAATGCAATCATTTGGCAAAATGTAATTTCCCATTCTAATGCATTATTATAAACTGTATCACAACACAGTGAAAGACCAACAACAACAAGCCTACAATCAGAAGGAGCTGAAAAAAAACTTAACTGGTAGATAAGTGGGGGTCAAATAATATAGTACAATAAGAAAGGTAAACAGTGAGAGTGGCAGTTAGCAAGTCAAAGAGAGTGAAAGAGAGAAAAGAGCCGTGAGGTGGTGCAGCTGGACATCATCTCTGTGATCGCGTACTGGACCTTATTTGGAAGTGCTAACACTAAGACTTTATACAATCTCTGCAGTCCAGCTAGAATCTTTCAAATCACATGACTCAGGCCTAGGTCTGCAGGCTCAGCATGTGCTCCATATAGAGAGACCCACCTGCTTACTCTCCCCAGGCTGAGAGTGCTGGTGACCCTTCTGCCGCTCCTCGTAAAGGCTCCTCAGACTGGCCATCACCATCTCGTTCTCCTCCTGCTCAGACTTGGCCCGCTGGAAGAAAGACAGTTGTCTATTGAACAACCAGACACAAATTTGTATGCATGTTCATTTGACGTGGTACAAGTGTGGTGTATATATATATAAAACAATATTTAAGGTTAAACCATATTTTATTCTTTTTGTGTTTTCCAATCCAAAAATGCAATGCCTTTAGTGTGCTTCACTCATATTATATGTGGTATAGCCTGCAGTCATTGTCTCATTACCCCATTACACCCTTAACTAATAAGCATATAATGACTAATGTAATTGGACTTGCACTGTACTTCAAAAACAGTGCCACCAGGGGTCAGTCTTCACATTGGGTTCAGTGTAGACAGGACATCACATGTCAATATAAAAACTCCATGTACCAAACATCATGTATTACATCCATGACATTGAGATAAAGAGAGGACAACTTCATCAACATAATCCATGAAGTGGAGTCACAAGTGAGGTTTAGGCTGAGGGACACAGTCACACTGATATGCCTTATTGGTTCAAGGTTATTCCTAGCTGTACACCGCTATACAAAGAGTCATTCTTTCAGGAAAACATATAGCTTCGAGGGGAGAACTTGGGAAAGCTATAAAAATAGACAGCGGAAAAAAAAGGCAGAAGATGAAAAGAGGGAGAAAGATGCAGAAATGTTTTTTGACAGAAATTAAGCATGATTTGTGTGCCAGTGTGAGGCCCACATGTACAGCATGTGACCCCACTGTGATTTACTACAGTTAAGCCGGTTAGAAAATGCAGATAAACTGGTTGTTATAGCGCTGCCTTCGCATCAGACAGCCCTCCGGGGATGATTCAGACAGTGGTGAATCTAACTAGAGTACACTCCTCACAAACACTGATGCAGGTGATGACACACACACACACACACACACACACACACACACACACACACACACACACACACACACACACACACACACACACACACACACACACACACACACACACACACACACACACACACTCTACCATTTTATTCTCAAAGACGTCGGCCTGGGCTTCGTTGTCCAGGGTGGCCAGGTGTCTCTGGAGCTCCAGCTTGGTTTTTGACGGCTGGAGACCTGAAACATTGAACCATTTTCCAAAGCGTGCAAGAGTCAAGGGGGAAGCATGCCTCAAAATGCTGACCGAGAACAACAAAGTTATTAGTGGACAAACTGATTTCACACTGAATGCCGTTGCAGTTTGATCAATGACGTCCCATTAGTGGATCGCAGCGTGGGTCTCCATGGCGAAAGGGAATCAGAATTAAAAAAAAATTATCTTGAGATGAGTGATGAACACTGTGTGCGATGACACAATGTTCATCACGCACAATGTGCGATGAACATTGTGACCATCCCCTTTACCAGCCTTTAGACAAAAATCGACACATGATTTGAATAAATAAAATACAATAATGATGGTCCCGGAGCAGCCGTGTCTCGGGGCGGTTGGGGCGTCTCACCCTCTATCCTCTCACACAGCCGGTGGAGCTGCTGCATGGGGCAGCTGTCGCACTGCTGACTCTGGGTCCGGACGCTCTGCTGCAGGGCGGCCACCGAGAACGCCTGCTTCAGGGTGAGCATGATCTCGTCTACCTGCGGGGGACAAAGGGGAAACCAAAGGTCACCATTGCCCCGCTGGGCGATTTCAGACTGATTCAAAAGTTCAGAAATTAGCCGACCAGTTCCAAGTATTTTTCCAGGTTGGTTTTTTCATTAGATGTAATGAAAATTAGGGTAATGTCATTTCAAAAGGGCCAGGACAAAAGAGTAGGATGGATAGAGAAAAATGCATAAAAATGCGTAAAAATGCTCTTTCTACTATCAGTAGAAAGAGCCACATACTGTACATAGGATACAGTACATGCACAAGTGTCAATCACATTACCTGCTTGCAACTTCAAACTGTGAACATTTTATGGAAATGTGGTATGGAAATAATTGCCAGCCGTCTTTGGCTACAAGTTATTTGCATTTTAATGACCAATAAAGATACTTAACTGTAACGAGGACGGTTGTGAAAGGACTACGAGCGATTGTAAACACCCTTATCACTCAAATCTGTTAGAATACAGAAAAAGGCCCCTTGGGAAAATGTGCCGCTATTCATATCTGCATAGAATAATAATCCCTTTGATTGAATAACCCCCCCCCCCAATACACACACCAGTCCGCCCACCCGTTCACGCATACTGGGCATAATTTTGCCCCGGCCTGTTGTTGACATGGCCAACGTCCCTCACCAGAGATTCATCTGTACACTGGAAGACGTAGCAGACAAAATGGCAGCTTGCTCCGTCCACCGTCTCTCTGCAGATGAAGCCAAAGTGATCCACGTGATGAATGCCCTGTGGAGAGAGACACACGCAAACTGCTCAGTGACACACACGCGCGCACACACACACACACACACACACACACACACACACACACACACACACACACACACACACACACACACACACACACACACACACACACACACACACACACACACACACACACACACACTGTGCCTGGTACCTGGGAGCAGAAGGATATCTCCCTGAAGCTCTTCTCGATGGCCACCTTCTTGGTGTCCGGACTCACCAAGAAGATCTGGGACCTCCCGACCTGGAGGGGAGCAGGGAAACAATGCAGCAAGAGGAGGCTTCAATAGGTTGACCCATAGCCAATCTCCGGGTGGCTCTTGTGCGTGGGCCAAAGTGTGGTGCACGCGGAACACGTGGATGTGGTATATTTGTGGTGAGGCTGACTCTAGGTCAATCATTAGTCTTGGTTTCAGACTGGAGCTCCAGGAATCAGACCTGTGGTGTTTTTCCATGAGCTTGTTTGGCCGTGCCGGGTCTTAGCGTATGTACTGATTTGTGCTACCACTACCAGTTTAACGTGCCGAGGAGCCTGAGATGGACCGGGCCAAAGCGAACCCGCACCGCCTCCAAGTGGGCTGTGGTAAGGTCTTCCCTGGTGGCCAAATTTTAGGAATATAGACCTAGAAAAATACAATATTCTGTGCGTTCTTGTGTATGAGACGCATCGCCAATCTCAAAGAGTATGGCTAGAGTCCTCAACATCTTGATATCATTCTTTCGTTCCTATAACTATACAAGCATAAATGGTAATGAACGCTTAGGTAGGAGCACTCTGATTTGAGTTACATGATGGTCTCTTGCAGAACAAAATAGCTTGTTGAAGCAGAACAGATGTCTTTCAGATTAGTCTTGGTTTAAAGATCGGACATTGGGCAATTTTTTCCAATTTGAGATAGTTTTTCCCTAATATCAAGGACATCGAGACACTCAGGGAAAAATGAGTGAAACCTTTTTCAATGCCTATACTGTACTAATATAAAATAAATCGTCTCTCAATGAGCAAGGAAGCCAAAAAGGGGGAATATTGAACATCAAACTGAATCAACCATCGTGGATATCATTGTGTGTGTCACGTCCATCTGAAACAACCCAATTACCACATTAAGTGTGAGGTTTGTTGTGTCTTCGACTAAAGACAAGCGCATCAGTTAAAAACACAGCTTCAAGCAGGTCGCCCGGTATTAATGGAAATGAAAATCCTAGCCGAATCCAAGTCAAACCACGTCAAGCTGGGCCAGTATTGAGCAGTCGAGGCAGAAGCAGATGTAACCATGGAGATGGGTTAAGCTATCTTGGGGGGAATGGTCGACGCCCCCTGCTCCTTCACATATCTATCATTGCAGAAAGTGAAAAGAAGCGTTGACTCAGCTTCCGATGCCACGGGATCATATCAGGGATCATATCCTGCCTTGGGAGGGATACAGGAAGACTGGAATTGCTTAGGAATCATTAAAAAGTCTGGAGGTCACTGAGGTGAAATCATTGTGATGAGTAGCCGGAACGTGCCTTCAGTCATCATTCGTTTTCCTTACACACACTCAGTGGTCTCTTAACACAGTCGTCTGCTTCAGTGGTGTAGCTTGGTATGTTCAGTAAGTGATTAAAATACTAAATAAATAGAAGGGTCTGTAGGAGCTCATTTTCTGTCTGACTATCAAGGAAATGACAAAGAAGAACTTTGTAATGAAGTACAAATACTACACCTCTATAATTGAAGCTGGGCTGGAAAGAAAGCCTTGAATAAAAACTTTTAACTATTAAAATAAAATGATTAAACTGGGACTTCCTTCTTTTATAATAATTGTTTGCAGTAGCTTGAGCTGTCGGACACTGATAACAAGAGCAGTTACAGGAACTGCCTGAATGAGATCCTCAAAAAGAACATTGCCTGCTGTAGGTCCAGTCTGAATGAGAAGAAATGTTACAAATCACTAAATCCCCTGGCTCTGGCTGTGTGTGTACCCGTCTCCGAGATGCAAACCTTACCATAAAGAGCATGGTCCTGTTCTCCTGCAGGCTGGTGGGCCGCACCCCGGTGGAGTGGCAGTGGGCGTCGTCGGCGTGGCTCAGGGTGATCTCTGGCGAGAGGCCGTTCTCGTCCAGGGCCTGCAGACAGGGGAAGCTGGGGTCCCTCTTGTACAGCAGGGGCCGCCTGGGCGCCGTTGGGCTCTCTGCCAGCCCGTCGCCACCGCCGTCGCTGAGCGACCCGTTGGAGTGGAAGGCCAGCGCCCTCTTCAGCCCGCCCGCAAGCCCCCCGCCACCACTGCCTTTGGCCCCGCCCCCCGAGCCACGCGATTGGCTGAACTTCTCGATGCACTCGTCGATGAGGGCGGGCGGCGCCTTCTTGTGCGCCACGGTCACGCGGCCGCAGAACAGCACCTCAAACTTCTTGGCGAAAGCCGTGGGGGACAGCTGAGGGGCAGACAGCGAGGACGTGGTCATGGTCGTCGTCCCGGCTGCCGTCGTCGTCGTTGCGGAGATGGAGGAAAAGGAGGGGCAGCTTTGGGCAATGGCAAGGCCCCTGGAGGCGGTGGGCGGAGAAGCGTCGGGGGTGGGTGTGACATCATCAGTGCGTGCGGCGCTCTTGCCCGCTTGGCGCAGTGTGCTGATGATCTCAGGGACCTGGGGAGGAGTGAGACACAGAGAAGGTCAGGTATTGCCGTGTCAACATGAATATTCAGGGACGTGGGTCTGTATTTCTTATTAATGCACATCTTTGTTCTTCAGAAATAGGCATGATGGTCTTTTAACATTGGGTTAAAATTTGATTTCGAAACATGAAACACAAAAATAAACATGAAAAACACAAGAAAGTACCCCCTAGTGTTCGACATATAAAAACCTGGATAGGAATTCATAACTGTTCACATCTCTGCTCTCCTCACACAAGCTCATTTCAAATCAAGCACAACTGACCAGAACACCATAATTTTCCCTGTGTAAATCAAAACAAATAACAGCGTATTGCCAGATTAAAATAACTAATCTGTCCTTCTTGAAGGTTCACCATCAGTGTTACAGATGCATAGTGGGCTAGGTGGAATAACAGCAGATGCCCTCTGCAAAACAGTGGCTCAACTGGTAAAACATGAGGGGGATAGGGAGTGTGGTGCGTGTGAGTGTGCGTGCACCTGTGTATCAGTGCACGACTGCTTGACCAGAAAAAGCTTAGCTATCGTCAAATCAGACAACATTGCGCAGGAAACCACACAGTGATAATGAAGTTCATACAAATACTCCTAATTGGGACAAGCAGGGAGTTTAACTTCACACACTGAACTTGGAACCTGCCTTTTCTTCAATCATTCAACCAATGTCGTTTCAAGCTGAGTCATCAAACAAAAACACCATCAAACAAAGCCAAGAGCCCCTTGCTTTCTGTCACTATGATCATTTGAATATCTTGACATCCTAGTTATACTTCGACATAAACCTGTGTTACTAAAAGGAGCAATATCTGATAAAAGTAAGGAATAAACCATGGGTCTGTTTTTTGGGAAAAAAAATCGACAGGGCTGTGCGATCAAACAAATTTCAATCTCGATTTCAGCGTCAAACAAGCAAAAATATAATAATATAATAATAAAACAATAATATATTCGATTTTTCGATTATTATTTTTTTTGTATTTATGGAAAGCGCAGAAAGTATAGAAACAGCTGGATACATATAGATACATTATTTTAGACTTTTTTATTTTCTTTTTGACCATTTTGTGAATTTTTTTACATCATGTTTTCACAACTACCGTTGTTACGAAAAGAGAGCTGAGCCGCAAGGCAAAGCTCTCGATCTACCGGTCGATCTTTGTTCCTATCCTCACCTATGGTCATGAGGTTTGGGTGATGACCGAAAGGACGAGATCGCGGGTACAAGCGGCCGAGATGAGTTTTCTCAGAAGGGTGGCTGGCGTCTCCCTTAGGGATAGGGTGAGAAGCTCAGCCATCCGTGAGGAACTCGGATTAGAGCCGCTGCTCCTTTACTTAGAAAGGAGTCAGCTGAGGTGGTTCGGGCATCTGGTAAGGATGCCCACTGGGCGCCTTCCTTGGGAGGTGTTTCAGGCACGTCCAGTGGGGAGGAGACCTCGGGGAAGACCCAGGACTAGGTGGAGAGATTATATCTCAACACTGGCCTGGGAACGCCTCGGGATCCCCCCGTCAGAGCTGGTCAATGTGGCCCGGGAAAGGGAAGTCTGGGGCCCCTGCTTGAGCTGCTCCCCCCGCGACCCGACCCCGGATAAGCGGATGACGATGAGATGAGATGATGAAACTATCGTGATTATGATTTTTCTTCCATAATCGAGCAGCACTACGATGGGGAACGCCCCACTTAATACTGCACATGGTTTATTCCACTTATACCACAGCAACCTACAATGACCTGATATTAGCTACTTTACAACAATATTTTTGTTTAATCAACTTAATCAGCTGAAGATCAAATATTATTCTACGGTGCTTTGAGCATATTGTTTTTGGGTTGTCAGGGAAACATCTGGTCAGGCTTTCTACCGTGATGTTGGATTTGTACCGCACTGATTTGGAAACTGTCAAATGGCCGAGGTGTCAGGCGAATGTAAATGACTGCACACACTTGGAATGTCGCTGACCAATCAGAGCCAAGTACTCAACAATACTGTAGTATAATTATGAATTATAATGATGTGTGTGTAGTTCAACCGGCTTCGGTCCTTTTTACCAACAATAAGGTTCTGTATTCCATGGGAAGGTCCCCCCGGCCAGAAAATTCTGGAAAGAAGAAAGTCTTAAAGAAAAGCAGGACAATAAAAGATGCCGAAACTCTAGCCTATATCTCAGTCCAGAAGACTTTTCCACTTCTCCTATTTCTTTACTTTACTTATTTTTTCCCTCTCACATGCTACGTGTCTAGATTTATAGTCAGGTCATTTTCAATTTCTACAACGCCAACAAACGTTAACTCACACGCGACATATTTTATGTCTGGAGTGAAATACTAACCCAGACATCACCAATATAAAACTCATGCATGATGCATTGCTGATCCAAACCAACCAGGAGAAGTCACTGGGCAATAAAGGAAAGCAAGGGAAGGTTAACAATAATCACTAGTTACTCATCACTCCAATACTGTTCTATACAACAAAGAGACTACTCTCACCCATCAAAATATTCACATCAGCTGTGTCATCGACCACAGTCGAGAATACAACAGTTGCATGAAACAGCATTAGCTCCTGCCGGCATCCAACTAGTCATTATGAAACAGGAAATGACACGAGTGAAACACAGCCCTTTCCATGGTCACCCCAGAGAGTTCCCATGTGTATGTCGACATTGATACGCCATGGGGACACACCCACACACACACACACACACACCCACACACACACACACACACACACACACACAAAAGCTCTTTCAATAATTGTTCCCATCAATAATTGAATTAAGAATACCATGAAAACCTTCTAAGAATCCCCAGCCCTCAAAACTCTGACCATGACACATCTGCTTAGATCCGCCTACAGTATATCCCGTGCTGGGACCAACTAGACTCTTCTCGGACCCAGCAGTCCCACTATGTTGTAGCAGAACTCCTGGGGGACACGGCACAAAGGCCTGGCCGGAAACCAGAAACTGAAGGGACGGATATATGCCCCGTATCTCATTTCATCACAGAGATATTCTAACGAAGAGAAACTGATTTGCGCAATTAAAAAAGCTTCAGAGTTCTATTAACTGTATGCCAGTATTCCTACACTGGCCAGTCTACAGGGTGTTGATTTGAAACCTTTTTGACTGTTTAACACAGCTAGGAGGGTTTGTGTCTGCTGTTAATAGCTGATTACACGCATACAGATTACAGGTTCCAGCAACATAATTAGAAAATAATAGGGCCTAAAAAAAAAAAAAGTTTGGTTCCTGTTGGTTGTCAGTTGAGGTCATGGGTAGGTAGGGAATTTATTTTATTTTTTTATTTTATTTTTTCCAGCGGCAGCGAATGATAAGTAGGTTGTTTTCATTTAAAAACGAGAAAATTCGCTCATCCTTGTACAGAATGAAGAGGTGCTGTACCAAAACGTAATTATAGTTTGCATCAAAAAAAGTTTTTATTTTTTATTTTTATAAAGCTCATAAAATATTTTTTGTCGCACATAAATTGACAGGGTCGGTCGGAAACCGGAACCAAACAACATTTTTTTGTAGGCCTAAGAAGCAAGAAAAAGAGAGTCTCAATTCACCCAGATTTGAGCTTGTTTTTGAGCAGACTTCAGATTAGTAATCGAAAGTCTGATTTGCGAGAATAAATATAACACTTGAAGACCTGAAGACCGGTTTTTCCTCACAGAAGAAGAGACAAGGAAGAGGCCTACTGCCTGAAATATATCAACAGTTAACCAAAGCAATGGGATGCAGCCTTCCCCCAGCTCCTCCACCACCTAATGTCAGCCACTACCAAAACCGGAAGAGGGGAGAGCCGAGGGAAGAGAGGCAGACCAGACACCCAGAGGAGCAGATCATGCAGGGACACGCTTTGTTCATCTGGGCTTAAATTCAGCAGGCAGACGGACAGACAGACAACGGGATGTGTAATCCACGTCCTATTGCAACGTTGACACTGCAACCTTTCTGTGAGTGGAACAAAGAAAGAATCTTTGCTTGTTTTGGTCCAAAAGCAAATATCAAACGGCAGGCCTAGCCGAAATCCAAAAGGACATGAGGAACTAACAACTCCATTAAGATATGTGGGTCAATACTATGCACCACTTTCTTCTACAATATTGGCCCTTCCTAGTCGATTTTCCATGGCATTGTTATTTTGTCCAACTCAACATCCATCAACTCATTTCATCATTCTTTTCATGCACTGTAGCCCAAGCGTTCCAAAACAAAGGGGTTTAAGAGTGTTCAATTGGAATGCCTGCTCACTGTAAAGTAACATCACATCAAATACACAAATGACCACTATGTACAACCAACCATGTTCCTAATGTTTTAGCCATTGTTTTTACAACATGGACTTGGTTCCCAATCCCCAGTGGCCTAGAAGCGGTATTGACCCCATTCTGGATGTGTTCCAAACCAAGGCACCCAATAATAAAAGCCAACCAGGAAGTAGCGGCTGGGAGCAGAAGCTAGTGGTTGAGTCATGCTGGTGATGTCATTCCAATATGAGCTGCCACTAGGTCTACAGAGGCTCCGATAGGGGAGTGTGCAACGTCCTTGCTCAGTCTTGCCTGGATATAAGGTGTGTTTGGCCCAACTTTGTTGTCTGTTAAAGCTGCCTGACAAACACTGAGGCCCTTTTGTGCTGCAGTATTGCACCAACCGCCAAGGCGAACCCAGCCTATCTCAGGGGTGGTGGTGGTGGAGGAGGACGTTACATCATACCTCTTACCAAACAACACAAGAAGTTGTCTGTTTTACGGCTCAGGCTTCAGATAGCCTGAGCCGTAAAAAAATCTTGCCTTCACAATGATAACAAGAGTTGAGTTTGTTAGCATTGTGACCACCATTCTAAGAACAGGAAGATACAATGCATCAGTACATGTGGTTCAAAAACAGCGCCTGTGGGGGTGGAACAGACAGTATAGTTTGTACGTATTCATATACAAACTATTATAAAAGGTTCAATCTTATCTTCTAGAGAACTCAAGGCTTGAATATGCTGGCAGAGAGGGATAATACTCTTCTCCACACAGCATCTGGACAGCGTCTACAGTTAATGTCCGTAGAGATGATGGATGGCAAAAGGAGCTTAGGAATAACAGGAACACAAAAAGCCCTGTTAAGGTCAACAAAAGGGCTGCGATTCTGGTAAATACATACGACAGTGAGAGGAGATAAAACAGCATGATGGAGATCCAGCTGCAACCCAAATGTGCTGACCTGAGCACCACTTTCGAATATAAAAAAACCGGCATTGGCAGCACAGGGACTTGGTATTGCGCTGCATCAGAATGTGCACTTGTGACAACAAATGAGTCAAACTTGAAATCCTGCCAACAGCTTGTTTTCCCAGCACACCTGTAAGCCCACAATTATTGTGTCAAAAGGCTAAAAGCAGGCCTAGGTTTATGGCTCTCTGATCAGGGCAAGCTCAATATTTATAGTCACACTACTGGTCTTTTAAAAGAGCACCACCGCCACCTACAACCACCTACACCTTAGACCTACAAGAAAGTCTAAACATCAAACATCCGCATGAGTCAGGTGAGAGTGGTTAGTTCAACCTGTAGGTCCATTTGTAACCCAACACAAGCGGAGCTCCAATGGAACAGCTTTTCTTTTTAAGCCTACTTGTTCACTCTGATGCTGTTTCTTTAAAGCTGTCCTCTTTTATACCATGTCCTGCTCCTTCATTCCCCACCACTGCACACAGCGTCTCCTTCCACACGGTAGCTGGTAGTTTTGCCCGCACCCGGGGGCCCAGTGTATCAACAGTGCATCCACCCCCTCCCCGTTTTTTAGGTCAGCCCTTCTGGATGTGTACAGCAGGCCCCATCTGCCTTCTGTCTTCTGACATGAACATCGTTGTGTTTACCTCTTGCACTTCCTCCTACCTGGTTGGCTTCAGTCTCTGGACATTTAACTCTCGGGATAACAATCAACCGTACCGAACACTGGCTAAGGCTGCGTGTTTGTGCCGTTATTGGCATCACAACACAGAACATTACACAGCCCACTTACCGGTTCTCAGTGTAACAGGGTTGCAATGACCTTGAATTGCACGCAGGAAGAAACACAACACACAAAGATAGATATGCCCACTTTAGGAATCGGCCACCTTTTCCAATGGTCCAGTGGGCTACAGACTATAGCTGGTGGTGGGAGAGGGTAACAAACTTTACCAGCATCAGGGGAAAGCCTGCCCACTATCCAGCAGCATACACACCTTCAACCTAATGACACCCGGTCCCATACAAACATTCACATGAACACAACACCGTAGCTCTCTGTTCCCATGAAATGGAGGCTTGACTCCATCTCAAAAAATGAAGTCGTTGAACGTTGGCAAACCTTCAGTGCTCCAACGGTAAGCTACTTACTGAAAGACAGTGAATACATTGTCCTGTTCCAAGTCAACCGATGTTCAGATGAGGTTGGCCTCAAAGAGGAAGTCAGTGGCCTTACGCAGAGGCCTGTAATGGGGGGGGGGGGGGGGGGGGGCATGTTGTCTGGCAGCCTGGAGGTATTAAAAAGGGGCTTCTGTTGCACTCACCTCTCAAGGAAAGGAGGAAGTTACACCAAAGGAAAACGTTACCTGGAAACGCACCCAGCAAAACAAACTACAACTCAGCCTCCTCCTAGGTTTGTGCCTGTGTGGAGGACCATTAGTAGAGGCTTCTCAGGGCCCTTCTTATTAACATCCCATCAGTGCTGCACAATCCTTCAGGCTTTCACAACCAACATCATTATGCTGATTCAGCAGAGCTCAATACAATCAAATAAAGCAACGAACTCTGGAGGAAAAAGGCTGTGATACATTTCTGGAAAAGGGGAAGCTGACAAAAGTGCTGTTGGAACATTTACAACGTTGCCTAGATGGAATGAATACATGGTAACATGTGGAAGTGCTTTATGAAGAAGCCACACGTTAAATGGGCCGTGTAGATGGTTGCACTGCATACATACTGCTTTGGTCCACTGTCATACACCGGCCTGTAAGGAATGCTGCAGCTGCCAGCTACTTATGTGGAATGATTAACATTATTAAACAGCTGATAAAGGCCTAATCTTGGAAAAAAAACACTTGAAAGAATATAAAAGAATATATCTCATTTTTGGAACGTTCAATTATCATAGATAAGCAGCCCTAGTGGACTGTGGTTCGTTTTTGATTCAACATTGTTTAAAATATTTTTTTAATGAGAGGATTCAAAAAGTTCTGTTTTGCTCAGAAACTGAAACAAACATTGTGTACGTGTATGTTGTTAACACTGTATATTATTTCCAAGATAATATGCAAGCAGTAAAACATTTAGATTGTTTTTCTGAGACTATTTGTTCATAAAAAGCTCATTAAAAATTAACAATTGACATACTTGTACCAATTGATATAGCAGGGAGACACTACAGTCAAAGTCACCTCCCTAAATGCACATTAATAACGGCAGAGTCCATGACTGAACCAACCATGTGACCCTGCTAATGGTTCACACTGGGGCATCAGACCGGGCTCCAAAGGAGGCCCGCGAAGCCAATGATACATCCAACAGCTCAGGGGGTGGGGTGGGTAGGGGAAAACCACTACATAAACAACCAGAAGTCAGCTGAAAGTCCCAATTCTGGACTTCCCATGGTCATGTGGCCCAGTGGAGCCGAGCCCAGGATCAAGGTCCCGCCTGCTCAAGAGACTTACCACCAGGACTGGCCTGACCTGAGAAAGGCCCAGGGGAACAGGAATGTCTTAAATCTAATGAGAGGATAAGGGAGTGTTTGGGGAGCATGGGAATTGTCCAGCAGGGTGCAGTCCTATAATGACTCCCCTCACAGGGTGGCAGAAAGGATTAGCAGCCACCAAAAGTCGAAGACACCGACGTCATACCATGAGACGCGGACCATTTAACGGCACAAAGAGAAGGCAGGGAGGTGACGGGCTCTCTGAAATGTGAGCTTGGGGATACAATGAGGCGACTTGTTGCAGGGCTCAGCCATACCAAACAAGATAAGAGGGGGATGTTCAGGACAAAATAATGGAAATCACAGAGGTGGGCCACTGGCCACCACAGGCGAATTTATTTATTTTATTTGAATTATTATTTATAAATTATTTATAATTATTTATAATTTTGAACAGATAAGATTAGAAGTGAAGCTCTTCAAAATGAATACAAATATGTTTATAGCTGACAGAAAGAAAAGGAAAAATAAAACGGGCTGGGGTAGTCAGGATAATTGGACTGATTTAGTATAGTAAGTTTACATAGCATAGCCTTGTACAGTAACCGGCCTGTTTTTAGCACAGCCTGACTGGGAGATGAACAGAGGTGAGAGGGCATGTTATAAAGAAGGAAAATAAACGGGTGGGCAACGTGAGAGGGAATAACAAGAACCAGCACTGCATGCTGAAATGTCATGGTTGAAAAGTAGGCCAGCTTCAAGGTCATTAACCACTCCAGACATAAAAACAACAACAACCACAACAACGACGACGACAAAGTCTATTAAGATACATGATTAAAAACAAACAACTAAACTCATGCATCAACCTGGATAACACAACCAACAGCAACTCTAGCCAAACAAACCGTTAAAAGGGTTAAAAACCCCAACATGCAAGTTTAATTGCGGACCCTCAATACAGAAATTAAACATTGTTTGGCCTGAACACATTGCATGCGTGACGATTATCCATGTGCCATGACAGGAAGGAGAGAACTCAAGTAGACTAGGAAGAATACCAAACACTATTACATGAGTAACACACAAACCCCACCTCCCTTTCTACCGTTGGACTTCTCACCAGCACAATGGTGGTGACACTGCGATGAGTCACAGAAACACAGTCCCCTATCATACATACAGTACACTTGCTACAGCTTATGGTAACACAATAAGGTACGCAAAAACGTGGGTAGTTACTGAGGAACGAATGATGAATGACCAGGGCCCTAACTGGGGCCCTAACGGGGCCCTAAGTGAAAGTCATTCAGTAACTACTGATGAGTTACTGGTAAACAGACTAGGGGATACTGTATTGTGGTTCAATAAGCTTAAATACTGGTGAACGAATGATTCAAAAAGCTTCACTACTGGTAAACGAATGATTCAAAAAGCTCAACTACTGGTGAACGAATGGTTCATAAAAGAGTAAAAACTCAGAATGATGCATGACTTTACATGAAGGTACACAAAAAGCTTCACTACTGGTAAACGAATGGTGAACGAATGATTAAAAAAGCTTCACTACTGGTGAACGAATGATTCGTGAATGAGTAACAACTGATCATCAGTCCGATCCAGCTCTACCAGTCGATCGAGTGTGGGACCCAAGCTAGCCCTCGACAGCGCTTTAAACCAAGGGCGGCAGGATAAAGCATGCCCTGCAGTCGTGGACAATTGCTTTTAAGATTTTAACATTACTAATGCAACCACTTGTAACATTAAAATATGACAATCAACCCGTCTGTTTCCTGTTAATCCCAGGAAAATTCAGTTGCTTTCATAATAAATTGGTCAGTTTGCTAATTCACAGAATGATTAATGAATACAGTATCCCCTAGTCTGTTTAATAGTCTCCTCAGTAGTTAATGAATAACTGTCACTTAGGGGCCTAGGTAGGGCCCCAGTTAGGGCCTCAGTTAGGGCCCCATTCATTTATCATTTGTTACTCTGTAACGAATACAGTAGTCCCCTAGTCTGTTTACCAGTAACTCCTCAGTAGTTACAGAATAACTGTCACTAAGGACCCCAGTTAGGGCCCTGGTCGTTCATCATTCGTTAATCAATAACGAATAAAGTAGTCCCCTAGTCTGTTTACCAGTAACTCTTCAGTAGTTACTGAATAACTGTCACTTAGGGCCCCATTAGGTCCCCAGTTAGGGCCCTGGTCGTTCATCAGTCGTTATTCCTCAGTAACTACCCATGTTTTTGCGTACCATATTGTAAAGTGTTACCCAGCTTATTATTCTAACAGGTAAAACAGAATGCTTGTCATCTTAAAACCCTAAACCTTGTGTTGGACAAAATCCGAGAAACACCTAATTGAAAATCAAGACATCAAGTAAACGTGGTGAAATTGAAGGGGTAGAAGAGGTAAGCTTAATTCCAACTATGAAAACATTGACCACAAAGTGGATGCTGTGGAGTAAACCCATACGCTTTAGAACAGGCATTGACCTAAACCAAGGGTATGAATTATAATCAGATGGACACGTTTTATTGCTTACTTCTAGGTTTTGCCAATCACTGACCGGTGGGACCGGTAGCCGGACAACTGGCAGAACATGAACTGATCGATTCGCTCAGTTCAAGATACGTTTCCATTTCAGACAAGAGTCCACACATGGAGCGTCTTGGTTGCAATCCTTTCTACATCACGTAGTAATCTGGTACTTACAACGTATTTAACCTAAACGTTAAGTTCCCCATTTATGCGTCCCCATACAAATAAAGCCAATGTCAATCACAAGGTTTTAGGAGAAGAAACAAAGAGTGTCGTTAACGCAGTTAAGTTAAGCCAGAGTAAGAAGTGACACTTGTTGAGATTTCACGTTAAGACTACACGTTCGGTTCACTTCGCTCTTGCTAACCGTTTTCTAGCATTAACCTCCTGCCCTTGCTGCTAAGTATTAAGGAACCAAATCCCCATGTCGAAATACATAGCCCCACTTACATCTTTTTGCACAGGCTTGGTGAATAGACTGAATCTCTGTAGTCTTGCCCTCATTCCATCCGCCATAAAGCTTCCCGGAGCGTTATGGGCGCTTCTCGAAGTGGCGTGCAACTTTCAAACCAGTGGGAAGTGGATTCCACTTCCTAAAGCGCCAGTTGTCAAGTCCGCCGAAGTTACAATGGGATAGGGGCTAAACAGTTCCAGACCCGGACCTGTCCAGACCACCGCTAAATAGTTTAAAGTGTACGCAAGCTAGACATGTATCTGACATATTGTAAGCGGTGTTTCCCGGGGCTGTCTGTGGCATGACCGACTGGAAGCTGACTAGTACCCACAGGACGCTCCTCTGCTGACCCAGCTAGGAGGCGCCTTCCATTAGGCGTCCCCGAGTGGGAGGGGTTGCTTTGATAGAGATAACCGGCAATACTATCCCACCCAACATCTGACGCAATACTATTGTTTACAGATTTCGGCAACGATTTTCTTAAACCACTTACAAATGTAATTAACGCACTGACAATACCAAAAACATAACACACTGACAATTATTGACAGATCCAAGGCGACACCTGGTGGTGGGTATGGAAACGTATTGTGACAAGGGCATGGTCTTACTATTTGTGGTCGATGAAGTCAGAATTATCTTGCTCTACTGTAACCGGTAAGCTCAAATTCAAGATAAGAGAAACATTACATCATACATTTTTATTGAAATTATCTACAGCTAAATTATACAATTATGTTTGTTTTGCTCATGTAGTCTGTGTAGCAATAAGCTAGTGATTTTGTTTGGTTAGACTAGATTTTTATCCCTGTATAGAAATTTAAGATTGGCCACTAATAAGGTCAAGTTCTCGGTCCAATGGAAATATCAGGGTAAACACCAAGGCATCCAAGGCCTAATGACAACACCAAGTTATGGCATACTCTGTGTGCCTTATGCTTCACATCATCCAAATTCTTTCAGGAGAGAAATGCTTCACTCAGTGACAGACATGCGCAAACACACACACACACACACACACACACACACACACACACACACACACACACACACACACACACACACACACACACACACACACACACACACACACACACACACACACACACACACACGAAGAGTGGAAGTGGTTTCCAAGGTAATCTTATCGACATCCGCTAAAGTTTAGAATGGACCAGCTCAGTTACAAAAGACACAAACAAATACCCACGGACTAGAAAACTGTACACTGTGGTGTGTACTCAGTTTGATGTACAAGAAATAACTGCTTACATTTCGAATATCTTTGCTGCCATTCAATTGACTTAACAGCTGACAAATAAAGCCAAATTATTCAACATCAAGGTCCTCCTGGCAGATAGTGCCAAGAAGACTTCCTCTCAGTCGTTTGTTCTAACCATAATTGGGCCTCCAATTGTGGCTGTCAGGTGAGCATCCTGAGTATGTCTGACATGGGGAGCAATTAAAAAAAGGTTCCCAAATATTGTTGGCCTGACTTTGGGCACCAGCTGCAGCTTAGCCAGTTGGTAGAGCATTCCATGTAGGGTAGAGGGGAAAGATATAAAAGGCTAGCAGCGTAATGCTCAGAGACAAGTGTGTGTGCCTGTGTCTCGCAGCATGGTGCTAGGAGTCACAGTGTGGCACCAGGTCACACAGTGTCGAATTTCTCTTTGCTGTGGACCACAATAAATACTGTTGCGGTCACACACAAACAAGCATGCAGACTAGAGTTCACACACACACACACACACACACACACACACACACACACACACACACACACACACACACACACACACACACACACACACACACACACACACACACACACACACACACACACACCTTTTTGTTGTCAACTTCCAAGAGGTAGATGCCTGGCTGACCTCCTTCCTTCCTCAAACTAGTATGCAATACGAGTATCGCCCTTTGTACAGAAAGCCTGTACCTTTTTAGAACTGACGATTCTCATCAAAGACATATATACATAAGTGGCCTTTGGATCATAAGTCAAGGGCAGCCTATCAGAGAGGCTAGGACTGCCCAGTAAACAAGTACAAGGAAACGGGGCTGCTGCGGTTTCTCTGCACTTACTTACCGCAGTTAATTACTAAAAGATCAGTAATACACACACACACACACACACACACACACACACACACACACACACACACACACACACACACACACACACACACACACACACACACACACACACACACACACACACACACACACACACTACGGGGTAGGTACCCTGGTGCTGTCTTGGCATTGGAAGACATAGCAGGCACAGTGCTGGCCATCCCGGATCAGACAGCCAAAGCTGCTGGGCTCCTGGCTGTTGTAGATCAGCTTGGTCACCCTGTGAGGGAGACACTCAAACAGCACCGTGTGGGAGAGAGGGTCCCACGCCGCCCCCTCGGCCCAGGCCGACAGGCACTGCACCCGCGACGCAGACACGGTCAGAAAGACGGACTGATTGCGTTTCGGGGGGTTCTGATGTCCACCTACGTGCGGACCCCCGCGGCCCCACTCCCGCTCCCCGGGTCCGGGCCGCACGATCTGGGCCACAACCCAGGGCAGCATGGCCATGGTGGTCAGAGGATGCACAGGCAGAGAACCGACTAAGGCAAGCCTGTAGCGCATCTCCTGCTCCTCCTCCTTCTCCGCCGGGACCTCCTTCGTTTCCCCCCGAGCCCTGGGATAAGACCTTCGCCCTTTGTCCAGGCGTGAGGTGACCACCGTGGGAGGCGCGATGGAGGGCAGCGAGCGGCGCTTGGAGGGAGGCTTCTGGACGCAGTGTGGAATCAGGGCTTCATCCCTTGTCGGCTTCACCTCGAAGCAGATACCCTCCATGCCGGTTGAGGCTGCAGACGACGGGGCTTGTAGGGGAGAAATCACCTGCCATGACGACACAGACACATTATTTAGTGGTCGATAGTTTTGAAAGCTGTTAAGAGTTACATCCATTTGAGGGTTGCAGTCGTAGTTCTAGGATCACGTGATCCTCTTTATATTAAATTACATTGAAGCACACAGTGAAGGGGGTTCAGGCATTCTAGGATCATTATGCCAAAGGTGCATGCACCAGCAGAGCTATGCGTTCAATAAAGCAGCCACAGTATGGGCATTTGAAGGGCAGCGCAAGGAGACATTCGGTAAACAACAACTGGCTGTACAGAAAAACATGACTTAACGCAGTTAGAAACTTAGCAAACTTAATCAATCCGTCCATTTGTATAAAAGTGTGCTTTAGTTTCGCCCCACACAAAGACCTACATATTTACATAAAAAAAAGTGGTTCTAAATAGTCAAGTTACTCATAAAAACAAGAATCGATAGTAGCTGTGCAGTTGTTACGATCCTACAGCATTTTAATGCTCCGATCATTTGATTAAATATCAATAGCATGCACAACACAAATGAGCCTATGAAAAGGGCATAACTTCACATTTTTATCACTGAATGAAACAAATGCCAATTTATGGTAGTGCTTGTTCTACATAAACAAAAAACAACTCACAATATGACATCCAAACAATAAAGTGAGTTAGACGTGTAACGATTAAGCGACTCCTGCATGCGTGAGTTATACCTTTCTACTCACAGCCAAGGGCACCTCTTCTTCTAGCCCTACTTTGTCCCCTGCAGCCTTTTTGGGAGGAGGATAGCCGCTAGTTCCCAGGACTCCTTCAGGACAAGTCCCCTGACATTGAAGCGTGGCCACACTGCAGCGCGTCGTCAATGTTTTCACGCGGCTGGAGCCGAACTCGAGACAGCGACACTCTCCGAGTCCTGTCCGTTCTTTGGTAGGAGCTAAATATAGGAGATATGCAATAGACCAAAGTGGACCGCTGCTGCTGTACTACGTGCTTCCTCTCCCAGTGCCTCCTTGATGGAGTGCGTAGTGAAGGTGCTGCCCTGGACCTGGTTCTGCCCACATCACATCCTCCTCCACATGGGTGCAGCAGCGAGATGAGAACTAATAACTAGTCTATCGCGAGTTTTCTTCCTCTTTCTATCCCGTAGTCTAGCACTTTGAGACTTATGACAAAAATCCAAGTATATAGTACAGTAGGCTACTTATTGTTTGAGCACATTTAATGGGGGTAAGTAAAAAATATCAGTATTAATTGAGATTTAGCATATGCATTTGACAAACAATGCTGATCGTATATTGGACAGGAAAGCCTTTAAGCTGACAGACATGATTCCTCGAATGACTGCAGAACCCATTCACATCACATGTATCACTCTTATCCAATAAGTGTCATTCATAATAAAGGCTACTATGTTTTAATTAACTTATTTTAAATATCTATATCTATATTTATATTTATTAGCTACCCAAGAATGTAATGTTGTTTTCAGTTGTATCACAAAGTAAAAAAAAAACACATCTAAAACTGAATACAGCTGATATATTTCCCTGGAAAACTGGAAAAGCAAGAGTATTTGCAGCGGCTTTGGTTTATATATCCCATCACAAAATCCAAACACAAACCATCACTGGAATGTTGTGCTCAGAATGGGTTGACCTTGGAGAATGAATGTTGCCATTACCAAGAGTGTAGGCCTACTCATTAACCCAGGGAATTCTGCAAGTACGCTTCTTCAGATTCAAAGCTGAAAAATACATCATTCACCAAAAGCCAAATATGTTAAAATAATACATAGAATCCGTTGCTCAGACATGGCTCAAAATATCGGTCTAGGCTGTTATTGGTCTGCTATTTATTGTATGTATGTATACAGCTATAGTGCTATTCTGGCTTTGGCTGCAACTTGTTCTTCTCCGGCTCAAAGAAGTGTTCAACCAGGGCGTCCACCAGGTTGTCCAGCTCCTTCTGCAGCTGCTCCACGTCACTGAGCGGAGGGGGAGAGAGACAGCAAGAGTCAAATAGTCATCTATTGGGATAAGTCGTTTTTAGGAAGGATTCATAGCCTATCCCATGTCCATCTGAGACAATGCGTCACTACAAGGGATCTGCATGTAGCTCTCAGGGTGAACACACAGAGAATTTCAAAAATACACAGCCATTTCAGGCATTTCTGTTGGGGAAAAGACATTGACTTCAAAAGTTACGTGCAAATCTGAAACTACTGTGAGGTCATTATTGCCATAGTTATATACCAAGAAAACACCATGGGTGACTATAAAGGGAGACAAGAGACACATTTGTTCTACAGACAGCTTGGACGGTGAAGGGGTATTGAACTGGGAGGAAACACTGCGATCGACATGGTGGAGAAGGAATTGGGGGTAGGAACTTTGGCTTTGACTCAGTGAAGTCCAAATTGAAACGCCACATGGAGGAGAAAGGGATTGTTGCCGTATGCGGGACAGCTGTCAGTTCACTTCGGGTCCATGTCATTTCTCCGACGCTCCATTGTTCCGTCCTCTCGGTCGTATGCGGACTCCTCCGACTGGACTCCTCCCGCTGCTCCGCCGCCGGATGAGTCCGCAAACGACCGAGAGGTCGGAACAATGGAATGACATGGACCTGAAGTGAACTGACCGCTGTCTACGTTCGAGAAAACATCTTTCTCAAACGCCGCCTGTGTTGGTTGTTGCTGGGACGTAGAGGTCAACCGGAAGTGGCTCTATCACCACTTGTTGAAAGGGCTACAGCGACACCTAGGGTAGCGGATTCAGACATGCTCCGGCCATCATCCGATCTCTTAAATGCCATGCACGTTCAGATAATTGACACGGTCCGTTCCAGTAGCAAAATCGGTATAAGGCTTATTCCGATCTAGCTGTAAACCCATTGAGTGTGAGCTTCTTGGAAAGCAGCCTCCTTCCTCCTCACCTGTTGCCGGGGGCAGCACAGAGCTCCGTGTAGTACTTGATCTTGGGCTCCGTGCCACTGGTCCTTAGGGTGGCCACGCCTCCGTTGGAGAAGGAGAAGGTGATCATCTGGCTGGAGCTGGAGGTGGGGAGCACCTGGTGGGTTCATGGAGACACGCATGGTAGAGTCATTGAGCTGGCCTCTGGTCTGTCAATGTAGTTCTGAGGACTGGACCCTTCTGCCATTGACCTCTTTGACTATGCGTTCTAGCCAAGGGTCTCCCAAGAGTGTCGATTGATTGGTTGAAGATTTGTTTTATTCTGATTTCCTTGTTTATTCTGTAACCGTCGAGGTGTCCCTGAGCAGGCGCCTAACTGCTCCCGACGAGCCGGCTGTCGCTTGTATGGTTGACTCCGCCGTCGGTGTGAGAATGTGTCTATGAACCGTTGTAAGGCGCTTTGGATAAAAAGCGTCTGCTAAATTCCCTAAAACTTAAATGTAACGTCTCAAAAATAACACTGCCAAATATCTTAAATGAGCTAGTATTAATGTAAGTATGAACATATTGATTTCATAATGAATCTAAAAGAGAGACAAGTGAACGATATATGTGCAACTGCGAAGCAATGGCTCACTGATCCAAATCTCTAAACGTATGAAGCGTTGTGTGGATCCCCTCATGGTGCATCCCCTCCTCACCGCCTTGTTGTCGGGCTGACTGCTGTCGTGGCCGGTGGTCAGGTCGCGCACCGAGGTGACCGAGAAGCCGCCGCACTCGCTGGGGTACGAGTCCTTCTGGTCGCCGTGGTTCCTCAAGCGCTGGAAGAGGCTGCGGATGACCTCCTGGTCGTGGCAGATGAAGTAGGAGTTTTTGGTGATGTGGTAGCCGTACCTGGGGAACAGAGGGGGGGGGGGGGGGGGGGGGGGGGGGGCGACGATGGATATCAAAACCTCAAAATACTTAATGTACTGCAAGTACCTCTGGTATAATGTACTTTAACATTATAACCCCTTAGACAAAGAAAATCTCTTACTCTTTTCTTATTGCTACTCTGCATTATGTGAAGGCTTTTATTTTATACTTTTCATTGTTTCTTCTTGTAACCAAAAATGTAAATGGTTGTATAAAGGTTGTGTGCATGTATAAATACATAGACATAATTACAGTACAATACAATACATAAGAAGTATTTTAAGGTGTGTGTGTGTGTGTGTGTGTGTGTGTGTGTGTGTGTGTGTGTGTGTGTGTGTGTGTGTGTGTGTGTGTGCGCATGTCTGTCACTGAGTGAAGCATTTCTCTCCTGAAAGAATTTGGATGGCACACTGAGTATGCCATAACTTGGTGTTGTCATTAGGCCTTGGATGCCTTGGTGTGTGTGTGTGTGTGTCTTACTCTTCGTAGATGCTGGTGAGTTGCTGGGAGAGGCTGATATCTTCGGCTGCCAGGTAGGAAGTCATCTCCCCTGCAATGGCTGCAGCACTCACTCCATCCTTGTCCAGTACGCATGGACTGCACATGTACCCTGCACACACACACACACACTTTTGGGTCAACATTTACACACATCTACTAGATTGATGAAGGATCAAAGATGTTACAAGCGAGTGTGTTTTGAGCAGCCCAGCTAGCTCCTTCCTGAGGGAGGCAAAAGACATCCACTCAGAGGTTCACGGGGTCTGTGAGGGGGGTTCGTCAAAGGTGGGACATTTTTAGCCGCAGCTGCTTTGTCAAGGACAGAACTCTATGAACATGGCAGGCAAGGATCGATCGCATGGTGTCAGGACTCAGTTGTAATCTTACAACTAATCTTGGTACTGCGTATATGATTTTACAATAAACCATATGTTTTGTTCCCGCCCAAAACTTCTTCTTGTCACTCAACCTTTCTTATTTACCAAATATAGTGCTATAGCAGGTATAGGAAGGAGTGAGGTAATTATTTGATGGGTCATGGTCAGAGTTTTGAGAGCTGGGGATTCTTAGGAGGTTTTCATGGTATTCTTAACTCAATTATTGATGGGAACAATTATTGAAAGAGCTTTTGTGTGTGTGTGTGTGTGTGTGTGTGTGTGTGTGTGTGTGTGTGTGTGTGTGTGTGTGTGTGTGTGTGTGTGTGTGTGTGTGTGTGTGTGTGTGTGTGTGTGTGTACCTATGGCCTCCTCAAAGGCAAACAGGACAGACTTTCCATTTTTCAGCAGCTCTTTGGCCCTGTTCCCCATCCATTTGAATCCTGTCAGAGTTTCCTGTCCACACAGGAAATTATACCAGAACCATGACCAGACATTCAGTGGTAACATGACACGTAATTTTCATCTATGCCTGCTTTAACAGTTTGTTAAGAATATGCAGAAAAATTAATGAATTTATGTTTTCTAAATACCAAATACAAAGACAGAATGACTATCCCAAAACATACAACTCTGATAATCAACCAAAGAAAAAAGAAAAAAACATATTGAATGAACATATTCCCTATAAACGGTATGAGGTATTCATCTGTTTCGGATGAATCGATGTTACCTCAAAGTGGAAGCCTTCCTTGAGTGCGATGGCTCTTAATATCTTGGAGGAGACGGTGCTGGCCAGCATGTAGACGCTCTTCACCGCCGCCGGCTCTGGGTTCTGCTTCTTCCAGCAGCGGAACATCCACCAACCGAGCAGGGCCCCCAGCTCGTTGCCGGTGAACACCCGCCACTGACCGCTGCACAGGGGAGGGAGAGCAGGCGGTCGGAGGGAGAAGGCATCGGAGCCCTTCAACAATATGCTAACTTTGCGTTCTTGGTGTCGGTGGGTTATCCGGAACAAGGAAGTTCTTGGGTCTCGCTGAGGGCCCTATCACCGGGAAAGTGTATCAAGGCTGCGTGCGGCGCGACACAACTTCAGTGACGACGACGTGATCGGAGCTGTGTGTTTGTTACGGGTCATGGGTTTCATTAAAGGTTCATAATGGAGTTGAAAAGAAGATGGGCCTATTTAAATGATGAAACTGAAAGAGCAGTTTGGTGCTTGTGTTCGACCAATCACAGACACACTCACATCTTGCCAAACAACTTGTGAGTGTGGCAGGTGCATCTGCCTTAAACCACAGTAGAGCACACACTTCTTAAAGGCAGGTCCACACATTACACTCCAGATGCACAATAAACGCACCTCTTCTGTTTCTCAGCGATGGCCAAGCGGTCAGCGTCTGGGTCGTTGGCCAGCACCACGCTGGCTCCCTCTCTATCAGCCAGGGCGAACGACAGAGTCTGCAAACGAACAGAGCACATTTCATACCACCCTACCACAACTGTGTACCACCATATGTGTGTGTGTGTTGCAGCCATGTGGGATTGTGTATTTCTGATTTGCAGCAATTATTTATATCTGATTTTGAGTGATTAGATGGTGTGAGTGATTATGTGCGTGTGCTTGTGGGAGGGATTATATGTGTGTGTTGAAGTGATTATGTATGTGTGTGTGTGTGTGAGAGAGATTATGTGCGTAAGTGTGTGTGTGCGTCTGTACCAGGACCCCTTTCCCCTCCTCTGGGTTTGGGTACTTGACGGTGGGGAACTCAGGGTCAGGGTCCTTCTGCTCCTCTACGGCAAAGGGAGGTCGAAGGTCAAAGGCCTTAAACGCTGCCTGGACGAACGTGTGGCCGACACCATGCACAGACGTGTGCACGATTTTCACCTCTGAACTCTTGTTGATGTCTCTGTGAGCAGAAGAGTGCAAGTATAAAATATTTATAAATAAAATAGGTTTTGCAACTATAATTACAATCCCATTTTCTCACAATGGTTGGCACATAATGAGTCCATTCACGCAAAACTAATAAGAGCCATTGGGGGTTAAAGTCTCTTAGCATTTTTAACAGGCTCACACCTTAAAATGACTGTAGTCAATGCTGATCGATAGGGGTTTAAATAACGCCAAGAGTGAAATAACTGTGATATATTCTACAAATAAAAATGCGGGTAACCCTGTACCTCTCCTTGTATACAGTAATGGTACTATCGTCAATCTCAAAATCCCTCAAAGGAACGCCATCCAGCCGGCTGAACTATGCTAGTCCGCGCGTCACACAATTGCTCAGCTAGTTAAGGCGGACAAAACACTGTTACTGAGTTTTTTAATTCTGAATGTACACCGCCTACTGACTGAGAGGGGGTCAATCTTACACATTTCCACTCTAACCAGTCACCTGTTGGTCAAAAGCAGTCAGACTCTTTCAACCAGACCCCCCCGGACTCTGTCTTATGTGAACCATTGCTAGTGGCACACATGCACTTTAATTCACTTTTTATACTGTACACTTTAAAAGTGGGTGTAGGTTAGTGCAGAATAAAACCATACTAATTCAGCCACTCTCCGCATACCTCCGTGGTTTAGCCCAGTCTCACCTGACCTCACTACCTCCTAGTTAATGGGATGCTCTAACACCTATGGTTGTACAAGTTAAAGTCTGTTTACTACTTTCTTCACATGCTGTTGGTACTTGAATGGGTATTTGTATATTGGATGTGATTGAATGCTTGAGGATATGCTTGAGCAGTATAATGTGGTAGAAGCTCGACTTGCCTGTTTGCCTTGGGGCTACAGATATAATTGGTGTTAACTGTAGCTGTAAGAGTGCTGTGGCTAATTATTTAGCTGACGCGCTCGCTGTAGGCTGGCCGTTGTGCCAATAACAATGTCCAACTGATGGACCTGATGTTTGCAATGCGTTTGGAATAAATACCCCAAAGGAAAAGGACGATGTTGGACATTGTTATTGCCACAACCGCCAGCCTACAGCCAGCGCGTCAGCTATATAATTAGCCACAGGACTCTATATTATGTTATGTTTCTGTTATGCAGTACTCCCGGGATAATATATATTAGTATAAATTAGTATTGGTTTTAATAAATTTGTATAATCCCTGTCAGCCCACGCCTCACCCCCTTGGTTAGAGTACTAATATTCGTTGTTTAGGTACCTACATTTAGTTTCCTAAATGTATATTATTTATATTATCTACATCTTTAAATCCTTTATAGAAAACCAGTCAAGCCTTATGTCCTATTGCCCTTCATGTGTGTACAGCGGCAATAAATGTCTGAAACCGAAACATCCGTTGTACCTCCTAACTACTTATCACTCAAATCAAGCTCTTTAAACTTACCTACCACACGTTTAATATCCCTACAGCTGTATAAATTGGGTAATAAAAGCTGTTGAGATTCTGAACCAGGGTTCAGCAGGGTTGCCGGGCTGCTGTCGTACCTGTGGTGGCAGTGCTGCTGGATGGCCTTGAAATACTGCTTGTGGATGTCCTGGTAAGGGTCCTTCAGCAGGGGGCTGCTGAGGGCCTCCTCCGTGTCCCAGGCCTGGGGCCAGGGCTCCAGGTTCTCCTCTATGGCCTGGGCAATGCCCTTGTCATGGGGAGGCACTATCTGGGCGCCATTGTCCCAGTACACCTGTGGGGTGCATCAGGGGGGGAGGAGAAGGGATAAAAATGTTTTAAAAGGAGGGACGTTTTCTATTTGTAGCTACTGGAGGATTGGTTAGTGCGACTTCTGATCTGACCTTGTAGCCGTTATCTTCTTTAGGGTTGTGTGAGGCGGTCACCATGACTCCAGCACACAGACCTAGGTGGGACACTGCAAAGGGCTGGGCAGCAGATGAGAACGTTATCCTACATATTTTATCTTACCAGTACATGCAATATGCCATTCGTAGAAAATGACAAACATATAGGAACCTATGTGAAAAGTGAATTGCCTGTAGATGGAGAGCATGAAATTACTGACTTTAGTTCAATATTTTTTACATTTTTCATGGACACTATTGAGTGTCTGTCTGTTTAGAATTTTTTTTTGCATAGCAATGATATAATTAAGAGATACTATGTCACTTTGCACACTTTAAATAAAATAAAATAATATAATTTGTGCATTGGAATCAATATGTCTCTGTGCGTAGAGTGTATTACACAATTTTTACACTGAAGAAGTACATGTTTTTTGGAGGTAGTTTGACCCTATCGCCATGCCAACCTTTAAACTACCTGTTCTCCCTGTTCTATATTATATGACATGACTCATCTTTTGCTTCTGCTCTATCACATTCTTGACCATAATCAGCATGTTATCAGCCTGAATGAACAAAGGGAAATAACGATATATAGTCATTTATGATATAGAACGTTTACATTTAATTGTGGAAAGTGTGTGGTTGGTACTTGGTAGCTAGTTTAAGAAGCCAACCATGACCCGAGTGCAACCAAACACATTCTGGGGTTTGGTGGAGCTGCACAACTGCAGTTACACCGGCACCCCCACCCATCCCCCGAGGAGATCTCTGAGACAGAGGCATGGAACCCCTGCTCCGACTGCGACAAACAACCGACTGCACTAAACCGGTTTCAACACGATCAACCTTTGCCCTGCTCGTCCACGGAGCCCAGTAAAGCCACTGCGCTGACGTGTGTCAGGGTCAGCTGATGCATTTACGTGGCATGCATTGCCATGACTCACCACGAAGGGGGTCGGTGTGATGTCAGAGAAGAGGTGCACAGGAACCCCCCGGCTGGTGAAGGCGGCTGCAGCCAGGCTGGCAAAGCGCTTACTGCTGCCCCCGCTGGCCGGGTGGGCGCGGGCGTCATAACCGATCACTACGCCCCGCTCCTTCAGGTCAGGGAAGCACTGCTCCAGGTAGCCACAGAAGCCCTGGGAGGTGAATCCGTTTAGGTAGGATATTGTTTTATATTTATACATATTAAATCAATTTAGTTAGATTATCATGTATTTGATTTTCATGTATTCATGTATTTATTTCATTTTCAATTCCGTTTATTTTTGCCACCTTGGCAAAGAAATATGCAAAAAAGAAACAGACAAGTGAGAAAGAAAGAAAGGGGGAAATAAGGTAAGGATCTATGCTTAGTAGGTAAGTGGAATGCTATGCTTGATGTTGCTTGTTAATGCCTTGGTGTGTGAGTGTTTCTTTTGACCGTTTCTTGGAGATGTGTGTGTATGCGTGTGTGAGCGAGTGTGCGTGTGAGAGAGTGTGTGTGTGTGTGTACCTGTGTGGTCTGGATGATGGTGAGGTCGTTCATGCAGGAGACCCCGGGCCCCATGGCGGCCCTCAGGCCCGCGGTGCCAAACACCATCCTCGAGGAGAAGCATCTCCGCAGCTGCTCCAGCGCTCCCTCCTTCACCAGGGCCTTCACCAGGGCTGCTGTCTTAGGGTTCTGTCACCAAAGCACATGACACAATCAACGGGTTTGACCTGAGACCACCCCAGGGGCTCCCATGACGGTTGGTTGTAATTGGGGACATCCCTTGTCCTCTTAACGCAATGAATGACCCTGTGAGTGAATCTACTACTAGTAAAACAACAGGTTACTGTTGTCTTGCAACTGTGTACTGATCAGAATGGAGCCTACAATATAACGGCTCATAACAAGAAAAATAAAGGAACTTGTTTGTGGTTATTTTGTTTTACTTCAATCTCTTCAAATCTACTTCAAAGTCTTTGTTTTATGTCAATAGACCCAAACGGAGTTATAAAGTTGATACTTTATAACTCTGTTAATAATCCAAAATTTAATAAATTAATAATCCCAAATAAATAAGAAAAGATTATTATCGTATCTGAATCGAGACTGAATCGTTCTACACAGTATTACGATGCATCGAAGAATCGATTATTTTTCCCACCCCTATTGGTTACTGTACTCCAACAGTTCTAACAGAGTCTATTGTTTTGCATGTAAGCTTTTTGGTGAAACTAGAGTGGTGGGGTATAATGACTGGCAGTGTCTTTCAAAGATACTGAAGCACCATGAAACAAGTGGTTACCACATAAATGCTTATCTGATGTGGAAAGAATTGGCACCCCGCTTATGCCTGGGTAAAACTATTGATAGCGAATTGCAGAGAGCCTGTTGACTCGAGTGATCGACTGAATACTCTTCCTTGCAGAAAGAAGCTGTGGCTCATAGATTAATTGAGCCACACCTTTTCTGGTGCTCCTTAAGAGGGCCAGAGTTCTAGACTGGAGGGCGGCTTGAGTTGTGCAAGTGACTCGACTGTTTTTAAGTAAAAATATGTTCTTACCAACAACATTGTGCGTCGAGGAAACTCTTTTTCACAGGGACAAAATGCACAGATAGGAAATCCTAGAAATGGAAATTTTCTGGGTATCCTTGATCTCTTATAGCACGGTATGATGTTACACTGGCAGAGCATCTTAGAAAGGCTGCCTCTAAAAAAAACACCGGATATCTGTCCTGGTGCACTCAAAATGATTTTTTTGATTCAATATCAGAGTGTTTTAGGTCAAATTTGTGCCCAGATCAAAGAGGGGGGGGGGGGGGGGGGGGGGCGCCTGCTATGTGTCTGCATACCCCCCAGAAAGTAGGCAGTTGCGCCCCTGCTCACACTGATAATGAAATTAAGTTTGTAAATGTACTTTTTCTAGCAGCTATCATTAAATGAAGAAAGAACTGTAGAACAGGGAGATTTTCTAAAAGGGAAGAACACAGTTTCTCCACACTGAAACTGTTAAAATAAATAGGAAATGGCACATTGTTTTATTTGTACCCTGTACCGTATATAGAATTATATTTAATTATATGATTACAAGCCTACATTGAAGTACAATGTCTGCCAGATATCGCATTGTAATGATGTAACCCTGTACAGTACGCGTCGCCTATATTCACGTAATGTAAATGCAAGGTATTATTATAGATGATAATAATGCGAACTCTACAGCGTGAAGAGTCACGCAACTATCCCTGCACTATCTGCGAATACACTGCCTAAAAGAAACTAAAAGAAACTCATGGGAACATGTTGTCATTCCACCTACCTTGTCATATGCCAGCCAGGTTTTGATATCTTGGTCCAACTTGACGTCCACGATCGTGGACAGGCCATTCTCCATGTTTGTCTCACTTGTTTGAGGTACTGTTGCTACTCAGTTGAGTGTTGTGATAACGTGCTGATGAATATTGCTGTGGAAGGAAGAAGAAACTGCGATCCTGACCTGACAGGCAAGCTTCCTGGACTCTGCGACGTGCTACGCATGCACGCAGGGGCGGAGCCAGAGGATAAAGGACGCCACTATGTCATTCACGGGATTCTTCCAGTCTTGTGACCGAAGCGAATTCAAGTCAGGGGGGTTGTATTGTCAAACCTGAACGATCACGCGTTTACCAAACATTTCTATAACTCGGTACTTGGGTCTAATTGGACTTTTTGACTATTTGGCCTGAAGCATCCATACGGTCCGTCTGGATGGATGGCTCTTTAACTTGAAAGTTTTAGAAAACCTTGAGATTTAAAAATATATATTTTTGTAGTAGGTCCATTATAAAATTAATCAAAAGTCTACATCAGAGCAGCCCAGGGACCTCAAACTAGATAGCCCGATTTAGTCCCCTCGCCCCCCTGTCTTGAGGGAAGATTTGTTATAACTGAAGTCAATGGGGGGTTAAAGTAAAAAACCTGTGCTCACCCGAGGTCGAACAACTCCGCTTTGCCAAAGTTGGTACACGAAAATGTGTCGAAAAAGTGGCTGTCGAAAAAGTGACAGACTGCAGGACTCTTTGCTGTTAAAAAGCTGACAAGAGAGTAGTGTAACAAATTCAACTTAATTAACTTAAATTCATCTCAAATACTCTAGTTCTGTATGAGCAGTTGAGCACTATATGAGCAGCTTTGTTTTGAGCTATTGCTTATTACGATTACTTTCTGATGTGCTGGACCATATGACTCGTAATCAAACTGAGATAGGACTAAAGCTTGCATTAATTTTTTAATTAAGCATCCTAGTAAATATGTCCTACAATATCTAATTGCAGCCATCCCTATGCTCATTTTCTTCAACATTTCATCTATCTGACTAGTCCAGGTCAGTCAGCTTTCAATCAGCACACCAAGTGGCTTAACTTCTGTGACCTGTTCGATTTCTTTGTCATCTAGTTTTATGTGCAGTTTTGGCTAAGAGTGTAATACTATGCATTTTGTTTTTTTTATGTTAAGTACCATTTTATTTATGTTAACCAATTTCCTTATCAGCACTATACATTTAGAACCTTTTCAAGATTTCCTGGTGTCAACGCTGCTGAATAAATGGTTGAGTCATTTGCGTACATAGCAAAAGATGCATTGTTTAGAATTAAAGATAAATCATTCATATCAATTTATACAGCTGTAGGGATATTAAACGTGTGGTAGGTAAGTTAAGCCTGGATGAGAACTCTAGACACTTATTTTCTACCTTCATACCATAATTTCATTTCAGAACTTTAGCACTGAAATAAACACTTAAATAGTTAGCAATTTCATCTGGTTTGGGGATAAAATGTCCCTCTGCCTCTAAGAAGGACGGTGTAGATCTACCACTTTCCCCCATTAGTTGATTAATAACATTCCTCATGGTCTTGCTATCTATATTACTAATTATCTTATGATGATACATTTTCTTCTTGGTTTTATTCAACATTGTTACAAAGTTTCTTTGTTTACGATACATAGGCCTACTCCATTCTCGTTCACCACCAGATTGTATCGCAACTGCCTTATTGGCTCTATCCCTCTCCATCATGTGTACTTAAAGTTCCAGATCCAACCAAGGAGACATGGTGTTTCGCACCGTTAACTTACTGACTGGAGCTTGTTTATTCACGATTGGGAGTAATAAACTGTCAAACGCACGCAGAGCAAGATCAGGGTCTTCCTTCTGCACAACTTCAGACCAGTCAACCTCTCTTACTTCATTAGTTATATTCATTAATGTTTTTAAAGATTTGTTTGAATAAAAAAAATAATAATACAGTTTCATAATTTGCATCACACCCTGTGTCCAGTATACTTTACATATATTGTCTAAGTAGTTGCGTTTGGAGGTCTATATAGCAGCACCCTATTAACATTGGCTTTATATACGGAAGTTGAACTTGCAGCCACAACACTTCCACCTCTTTCATTCCTTGTTTTAACTGGTATGATCTTGACAGATGGCTACCCCACCTCCCCTTGTTGTTCCCCTATACATATTATATCCCTCTATTTTCAATACGTCACTATTTATTGCTGGATTCAGGTGTGTCTCTGATATTGCAAGTACATGTAGCCTAACTTATGTTCAGTCAGGATTTCAGAAACATCCACATTTTAATTACGTATATTCAAGTGACACAATATCAAGCAGGCTAAGTTATAAGTCCCTTGGCCACTTTGAAGAGGACTTTTGATTGATTTGATTATGTTGACTCATTAGCTAATATTTTTGTGTATAATTCAGCCATTCTTAATGGTTGAGATTCTCTACGCTTTTTAGCAAAGTCTAGAACAATTCTAGAAAAACTCTAACTCTGTAGTGGTTCAATTACATTTTTCTTCTAAAAACTAGAAATTCAGGTCTTTAACTTTGACTGTTGAGTTATATTATGACACGTATGAGAACAAAACATATTCATTTCGTGAACAATTATTCTGATGTCATGGAATTGCATCTGAATCGCGTTCTGAAGTTAGGCCTATATAGGCCTACGTCACAATCGTTTAACGATTCTTTTTTCCGATGCAGTTTGGTGAGTGGTAGAAGACGGTAAGCTAAACGGATGTTAAACATTTTTTATTGTGATTTATGTGTATTTATTGTGAGAACCCCTATGTTATACACCGTCGACGTTGTGTTAACTGTGAACCACCGCCGAACACTAAGATTGGTATTATTGTGTGCAAGCGGCATGCCGCTACACGACGCACTTCACCGCTCGTCGATTTTGCGTGCGTGGGCCGACTTTTTCCGACAGGCGCCTTATTTTATTGTAGAATAAATATTTGTGTATAATAGCATAGTTGGCTACTAATAATAAACTTTATTTATTTGTTGATTTTCAGAAAAAAACCGGGTGCGACGTATGATATATATTTATTTGCTCCACATCTCCCTTTTGCCAATTAGCCTACAGAGTATTGCGATCAAAATGGATACTTTTGAGAAATTGAACTGCATTGGGCAAGGTACATTTGGAAAAGTGTGGAAGTGTCGGAACAAGAATTCCCAACACGTTGTTGCCATCAAAGAGTTTCATGGCGGTAATCTGGAGAAAAGCATCAACCGGGAACTGAGGCCAATTACGGTATGGAAGTCTTTCTCCACTTGCTGTTTAAAGGAGATGTTTGTGTCAGCTCTCTGTCTGAGAAGAAACGTCTGTATGGCCTTATTTGATTCAAAGGGATTAATACGTTATCAATATATATATTCTTAACTTCAATAATAAAATAATCGACAATTTTCTACCTGCTCCATATGGACAAATAAAACAATAGGTTACCTATCTGTTCATTTTTTAAGTCCCAAAATGTTTTATGGTTTTCTGTTGAACAGACTTTGAGTCATGACAACATCCTGAAGGGTATGGGATGGTTTGTAGAGCGGGGCAAACTCTACGGCATCTTGGAGCTTTTGGATCACAGCATCTTTGACGAGCTGGCGGCCAGAGAACGGGGATTAGCTCATCATGTACTCAGGGAATACACCTACCAGATCCTGCAGGGGGCGCACTTTCTCCACAGGAAAAACGTAAGTAGTCCTATCCTTCACTTCAGTTGCATTTTGCCACAATGATATGCTGGCAAAGCTAAAAATAGGAGCAGAAAGCAAAAGTCCTCCCTTGTATTTTGTGTCAGGCTGATTAGCATAAGCCATTGCTCCACACAAATGATCAGTCTCTGTTTATGAGAAAGATGCAGGACTTTTATTTTCTAAACCTGCAATCCCCAATCTGGATTTTAACTAAAGAGGTGCTTTAGACCGGCTGCACTACTTCAAAATGAGTTGCATCTGCGCTACAACTATTATACAATATAGAAAGACAGACACAAAATCCATTGAAAACCTCAGACCCATTATTTGTAAACCTGGTCCAAACATATTCCATGTCCACCAGATCATCCACAGGGACATCAAACCGGAAAACCTTCTGGTTTCCCTGTCCGGTGTGGTGAAGCTGGCCGACCTGGGCTACAGTCGGAAGGTGCTGATGAACTCCGTCAATCTAACCAGCTGGGCAGGCACACCGGTCTACATGCCCCCCGAGATCCTCTTAGGAGAAACCAAGTACAGCACGTGAGTAGCATCAGCTGAAGGCCTTCTGCTCAAGTGTGACGTCGCTCATCGTTATTCCTTGTTGATTGTGTGTTCTTCATTCCCTGTCAGACCGGTTGATGTTTGGGCCATCGGCTGTACCATCCTGGTCATGGCCAAATACCAGAGTCCTTTTAGCGGCCAAACCTATCTGGCTCTGGTCCGCGACATGATGGCCACTATCGGTAAATAATTATTATACCAACTATTATTTTTTTTGAATTGTGATTTGTTTTTGTTTAAAGCAATTTATCCTTCAATTCGTTTTTGTAGATAGATAGTACACACTCCCACTTGATATTCATTCCAAATGAAGCACATTTTTAGGCTGGGTTCTTGTTCAGAGATTGCTGCTGTAGTAGAAAGTGTAGTTAGATCTTATTTGAAACCTTTAATTATAAAGACTTGAAACACTTTTGTGCTTGTGTTTATTTGTGACTTATTTTCTCCTTTTCTCCTTCTTGTGCCAGGGCCTCTGACCGAGCTACAGCAGTGTCGGTACCTGGCCCAGTGTAGGTACCTGCCTCCTGTACAGCCCCCCTCGGAGCCCACAAAGAAGTACAAGCTGTGTGACAAGCAGCTGGCTGAACTCATAGAGGTAAGCAGGAGTATTCAGAATCAGAACACTGTCCATGAGTGGATAGTATATTCCCTTGATCCAATATGGGGAATTAAAGGACCTTCTGTTAATGTGAAGTGTTCAATTCAAAGCCTTAAAGAAAAATATGTTTTAAGATTTTAGGAAGCCAAAGATTTCTCAATGTTCTGAGTCATTGGTGTGGCCAGCAGCATTAACCCACAGATCCTTTTGTGTTTTGTGTAAGGCATGTCTCCAAATGGAACCTTCTAAGAGGTCCAGCTGCTCTCAGCTGCTCAGCCAGGATTATTTCACCTGGGACCATTTCCCTGACAGGTAACACACCTATGATACTGTGAGGGATCTGTAAACGTGTTTCAGTGCACTACCCAATTGTGCACAATTGTGTTATGTACATGGTAGTTCCCTTTGAATGTGTCGACGTTTCTGGATCTGCCAGAAGTTTGAAGGGTTCTCGTTTCTATTATATTTCCCATGTAGGTTCACCAAAGATATGGAGCTCATGGTCCAGAGAGACCGTGAATGCTGCGTGCCTCCTCGGACTGGTACCCCGCCGACCTCCACTCCTTCTGACAACTCCACACGTCAGTCGGTAAAGTTCTCCACCATTTGCCTGCAAATATGCAATGCCTTCAGTCTGATCCTGTCTCTTTTCATGATATCACAGACATGATCACAACCAATCTGTTGAAACCATGAAAGAAATTTTGTGGCTTATGATTATTTTCTTTATAATAGTCTTCTCGGCAGCAGGCTGTGAATTTGGTGGGGATGGTGACTCTCTCAGGTCAGCTCCAGGATGGGAGCCAGGGGATGAAGAACCTGGAGGGGGCCAAGGACAAACCTCCTCAGACCAGAGGTATTTCTGAGGAGTCCCAGGACAAGCCTCCTCAGACCAGAGGTAATTCCTCCCTAGGTCCTTGTGGTCCTGGCTATGCTTCTCATGTAGTACTGGATACAAAGTGAATGGACACATCACTGATGAAATTATACAGTTATTGCCACTTATTGCAGCAATGTGTACTAATCTCCTGTTTACGTCGCTTATACTAGATTTTGTTTTTGTCACGAAACTGGATTTTCTAACTTCGATACAATTCCTTGAAAAATATCATTCTTCTGTACCATATTCAATACAACAGGGAAAACTTACAAAAATTAAATAGAGTATTTTCCGCAACTACAAGGACAATAATATGCCAAAGAAGGATTGTTGTGCAAGTGAATTATTCAATGTAGAAACGGGACAAGTATGCGGGACAAGTTTGATGTACTCAAAGTGAGGCGTTGCATTGTATGCACTTAAATGCCAGGAGTATTCCACCCAAAATGGACAAGATTAGATTCCTGATTAACAAAACCCAGGTGGGCGCTTTATGTATTTCTGAAACCTGGCTCGATCCCAGTATCAATGACTCTGCGATTGAAGAGGACAACTATAGCCTAATTAGGAAAGACCGAAATAGGAACGGAGGCGGAGTATGTGTGTTAATTCGATCGGACCTACACTTTTCAGTAAGGGAGGGTTTGATCAATGAAGGCTGAGGCTGAGATCCTAATAATAGATATATGCCTTCGCAAAACCAATCCTATTCTTTTAGGGGTCTGTTATCGAACTCCTCAGCAAAATTCACTTGGAGAATGTATTAAATAAATACCGAAATGGATGGAGAGGGAATGCATTCTAATAGGTGATTTTAACACTGATGTCATTAAGAAAACTTGCCCCACTTACAGTGGTTATTCAAGATGTTGCAATATGTTTGGCCTTACCAAATTAATTAAAGACCCCACCAGAATTGGTAAATCAACCCAGAGCACAATTGATCTGATTTTGGTCTCAGATAAGGAGAATATCTCCCAGAGCGGGGAAATTGAGTATTCCTTGAGTGACCACTTTCTAATATATTGCACTAGAATGCTGCAAAGAGCCACATTTAACAGACAACAATCAAAATTAGGTCATTCGAACGCTATTCAGTAGACTGGATTGATCACCAGTCCTAGAAACTATGGATATCAACCTGGCCTGGGTTTAGTTTAAAACCCTGTTCCTTTCTGCCATTGACTCAGTGGCTCCGGCAAGGTCGGTCAGGGTAAAGCAAAGGTCCCAGCCTTGGTTTAACTCAGAGGTACTTGAAGCCATCAGGGCTAGGGATAAAGAAATGTCGAAGCACAAATGCACAGGGGACCCAGCTGGCTTCTCACAGATTAAAGCTTGTAGGATGAGCCCCAACGTATAATCAAAGAGTCCAAAAGAACCTACTTTTCTGAAATGATAAACGGAAACAAGGACAACCCCAGAAATTGTGGAAGGTTCTGAAAAAATCTAGGATGCTTATCTAAAAGCACTCAGAGTTCTTGTATTACTCTCTCCATTGATGGAAAAAAGGTAAATAAGAAGGAGGCTATTGCCTATCACTTTAACACTTATTTTACCTCAGTTGCCCATAAAATTGTGGAGAAGCTACCACTCAGCCCAAGATTGTACGGGCCTGAACCCATTCAGGATTTCTTTGCTGAGATAGGTGCGACTGAAAAAATCGGCGACATTCTAAAGGGCCTTAACTCTGCCCAAGCCACAGGGCTAGATAATATCTCAGCCAGGTTCTTGAAAGATGCAGCTGATCTCATAGCCCCTTTTATTACTCATATTATTAGGCGGGGCTATGTTGGTGCTGTAGCGATATGTGTCTGTTAAATCGCTGTTCGAGAGTAGAGAGCGAGAAAGCGTGGCTGGTATTTGTCTATTGATACGGCAGAGAATGATTATGGATACCGTTAAAAATATTCAGAATAGATATTTATCGAAAAATTAATTACAATACTAGATGTAAGCCGACAGTATACTTTGAGATGATCATGTGTTAGTGGACGTCCTTTCCCAGTGAACCTAGTTCAGATCCTGTGATAAACGTTGTGAAATTACTATTTGATCTGAACTGGGCTTCAGTCAATCAGTCTAAATCTATTGTCCTCTTCCATTTAAGGGAATGAGGAGCCAGCAGAGGAGGTGGGGCTGAAGAAAAAGAAGAAGAAGAAGAACATGGGCTTCACAGCAACCTTTAAGGCATGTCTCCAGGTGGACCCTCTCAACTGGTCCTGCTGCTCTGCCCAGCCTCATGCTCCTTGTGTTTCTGGGAAGACTGGTATCAAGCCAGCATGGACTACTCCTGACAACTCCACACGTCCCTCGGTAAATTGACCCATCCAAGTGTTTCCGTCAAGTTCTCCACTATTTCGCCTGCAAATGTGTTATGCTTTGAGTCTGATCCTGCCTCTCTTCATGATATCACAGACATGATCGCAACCAATCTATTGAAACCATGAACCCCATTTTGTGTTTGACATTCTTTATATTTGTCTTCTCAGCAGCAGGCTGTGAATGTGGAGGTGGTGACTCCCTTCAGTCAGCTCAAGGATGGGAGCCAGGGGATGGAGAACCTGGAGGAGTCTCAGGACAAGCCTCCTCAGACCAGAGGTATGTCTGAGGAGCCCCGGGACAAGTCTCCTCAGACCAGAGGTAATTCTTCCCCAGGTCCCTTTGGTCCTGACTTTGCTTGTCATGTAGTACTGGATACAAAGTGAATGGACACATCACTGGTGAAGTTATACCATTGCCACTTATTGCAGCAATGTCTAATAATCTCTTGTTTTACGTCACTTATACTAGATGTAAGCCGACAGTATACATTGAGATGACCATGTGTTAGTGGACTTCCTATCCCAGTGAACCTAGTTCAGATCCTGTAATAAACGTTGTGAAATTAATATTTGATCTGAACTGGGCTTCAGTCAATCAGTCTAAATCTATTGTCCTCTTCCTTTTAAGGGAATGAGGAGCCAGCAGAGGAGCTGGAGTTGAAGAAGAAGAAGAAAAGGAGCTTCACAGCAACCTTTAAGGCATGTCTCCAGATGAAACCTGGCAACCGGGCCGGCTGCTCTGCCCAGCCTCAGGCTCCTCGGGATTCTGGGAAGACTGGTGCCCAGCCAGCCTCCAGTCCTCCTGACAACTCCACACGTCCCTCGGTAAATTGACCCATCCACACATGTGAAGTGTTTCAGTCGAGTTCTCCACTATTTTGCCAGCAAATGTGTTATGCTTTGAGTCTGATCCTGCCTCTTTTCATGATGTCATAGACATGATCCTAATCTATTGAAGCCAAAAACATTTTGATTCAATATAGCATACAAATGGAGGCATTGAAAACATTATTCAAATATAATTATTGTTGGGGGTTTAAATCAAAAAGGGGAAAAATTATTGGTTTGAATCCCATTGTGTAGGGTACATATTGTGTTTGACATTCTTTATAATTGTCTTCTCAGCAGCAGGCTGAGAGTGTGGTGGAGCTGGTGACTCCCTTCAGTCAGCTCCAGGATGGGAGCCAGGGGATGGAGAACCTGGAGGAGGCCCAGGAGGAAAGGGACGAGGAGCCAGCAGAGGAGACAGAGCTGAGGAAGAAGAAGAAGAGGGGCTTCACAGCAACCTTTCAAAGAGCTGTCAATGCCGTCAGACGCCACTTCACCTCCCGCGTCTCCCCCATGCAAGGCTAAGGGGAACAGCTCACTCAAACGCTGAAGGCTGTGAGGGTAACAAGCCACTGTTAGCCTCACAGTTACAGCTCAGGCATTCCCAGTGCCGTGTTGGTGCTTCACATGAAGCACATCCCCAATGATGGGGCAAAAGTGAGGAAGTGACTGATGCTGTTAGCATTCCTCTGTTGCCCTTGTTGCCTCTGGCTTCCCTCATTTGAGAGCAGGGGGATGCTGCTGAAATGGACACATTGAGGTACGTCGTTATGCTTCGTATTGCTCAAAGGATGTAAAGAAACATTTTTTTACATTTAAAGGAGCCCCTCAATACATTACTGTCTCCAGAGGAAAAACCTAAGTAGTCTTATCTTTCACTTCAGTTGCATGTTGCCACAGCGATATGCTGGCAAAGCTGAAAAAAGGAGCAGAAAGCAAAAGTCCTCCCTTGTATTTTCAGTCAGGCTGATTAGCATAAGCCATTGCTCCATACAAATGATCGGCCTGTTTATGGTAAAGTTGCAGGCTTTTCTTTTCTAAATCTGCAAACCCCAATCTGGACGTTAACTAAAGAAGTGCTTTAGAACGGCTGCACCACATCAAAATGAGTTGCATCTGCGCTTAAACTATTATATACAATATAGAAAGACAGACATAAAACCGACTGAAAGGCTCTGACACATAGTTTGTAAACCTGGTGTAAATTAATTCCATCTACAAACAGATCATCCATCGGGACATCAAACCGGAAAACCGTGTGGTTTCCCGGTCCGCTGAAGCTAGCCGACCTGGGCTACATTCGGAAGGTGCTGATGAACTCCATCTATGTAACCGACTGGGCAGGCACACCGGTATACATGCCCCCTGAGGTCCTCCTAGGAGAAACCAAATACAGCATGTGAGTAGCATCAGCTGAACGCCTTCTCCTCAAGTGTGACCTCCCTCATCTCACTTTCGGTAAGAAGTTATTATACCTATTATTACTTTGTTATTGTGATGATAGGATTTACTTTTGTTCAAAGCAATTAATCCTTCGATAAATTGTATGTACATAGATAGTACACAATCCCACTTGATATTCTTTCCACTGGAACACATTTTTACGTTGGATTCTTGTTCAGAGATTGATGCTGTAGTAGACAGTGTAGTTAGATCTTATTTGAAACCTTTAATATAAATACCTGAAACACTTTTGTGCGTGTGATTATTTGTGACTTATTTTCTAATTTTTTCCTTCCTGTGGCAAGGCCTCTGAATGAGCTACAGCAGTGTCGGTACCTGGTCAGGTGTAGGTACTTGCCTCCTGTACAGCCCCCCTCGGAGCCCACAAGGGGACTGACAAGCAGCTTGCTGCAATCATAGAGGTGAGAAGGAGACTTCAGAATAAGAACACTGTCAATGGGTGGATAGTATACTTCACTGATCCAATATGGGGAATTAGGGGATTAAAGGACCTTATGTTAATGTGAAGTGTTCAATCAAAGACTGCAAGAAAAATATTTCTTTCGTTTATTGGAAGCTTAACATTTCTCAATATTGTGAGTCATTGGTATGGCCATTGGTGTTTTGTTTAAGGCATGTCTCCAAATGGAACCTTACAAGAGGTCCAGCTGCTCCGAGCTGCTCGGCCAGGATTATTTCACCTTGGACCATTTCCCTGAAAGGTAACACACCTATAATAATTTGTGGGATCTGTGAACGTCTTTCAGTGCACTACCTAATTGTACAGAATTGTGTTTTGCACAACAGTGTTAGTAGTGCACGGTAGTTCCATCTGTGTGGGTCGATCTTTCTGGATCTGCCAGAAGTTTGAAGGGCTCTCGTGTCTGTTATATTTCGTATGTAGGTTCACCAAAGAGATGGAGTTATGGTCAAGGGAGACCATGAATGCTGCGTGCCTCCTCAGACTGGTACCCAAACATGTGAAGTGTTTCCGTCAAGTTCTCCACTATTCTGCCAGCAAGTGTGTTATGCTTTGAGACCGATCCTGCCTCTTTTAATGATATCACAGACATGATCCTAATCTATTGAAGCCATGAAACACATATTGTGTTTGACATTCTTTATAATTGTCTTCTCAGCAGCAGGCTGAGAGTGTGGTGGAGCTGGTGACTCCCTTCAGTCAGCTCCAGGATGGGAGCCAGGGTTGGAGAACCTGGAGGAGGCCCAGGAGGAAAGGGACGAGGAGCCAGCAGAGGAGACGGAGCTGAGGAAGAAGAAGAAGAAGAAGGGCTTCACAGCAACCTTTCGAAGAGCTGTCAATGCCGTCAGACGCCACTTCACCTCCCGCGCCTCCCACCTGCAAGGCTAAGGGGAACAGCTCACTCAAACGCTGAAGGCTGTGAGGGTAACAAGCCACCGTTAGCCTCACAGTTACAGCTCAGGCATTCCCAGTGCCGTGTTGGTGCTTCACATGAAGCACATCCCCAATGATGGGGCAAAAGTGAGGAAGTGACTGATGCTGTTAGCATTCCTCTGTTGCCCCTGTTGCCTCTGGCTTCCCTCATTTGAGAGCAGGGTGATGCTGCTGAGATGGACACATTGAGGTACGTCGTTATGCTTCGTATTGCTCAAAGGATGTAAAGAAACAGATTTTGGACATTTAAAGGAGCCCCTCAATACATTATTATACAATTATACAATATAGAAAATATTATTATTATACAATATAGAAAGACAGACATAAAACAGTCTGAAAGGCTCCGACACATCGTTTGTAAACCTTGTCTAAACTAATTCCATCTACAAACAGATCATCCATCGGGACATCATACCGGAAAACCTTTGTTTCCCGGTCCGGTGAAGCTGGCCGACCTGGGCTACAGTCGGAAGGTGCTGATGAACTCCGTCCATCTAAAGGGCTGGGCGGGCACACCGGTCTACATGCCCCCCCGAGATCCTCTTAGGAGAAACCAAGTACAGCACGTGAGTAGCATCAGCTGAAGGCATTCTGCTCAAGTGTGACGTCGCTCATCGTTATTCCTTGTTGATTGTGTGTTATTCATTCACTCTCAGACCGGTCGATGTTTGGGCCATCGGCTGCACCATTCTGGCCATGGCCAAACCCCAGAAACCTTGTCGTGACCTTACCTATCGGGCTCTGGTCCGAGACACTGTTGCCACTGTCGGTAAGTAGTTATTGTACCAATTGTTATTACTTTGTAATTGTGATGATAGGATTAATATTTTGTTTAAAGCAATTAATCCTTCAAATAGTTGTTGTAGATAGATAGTACACAATCCCACTTGATATTCTTTCCACAGGAAGCACATTTTTAGGTTGGATTCTTGTTCAGAGATTGCTGCTCTAGGCAGTGAAGTTAGACCTTTTTGAAACCTTTAATTAAAAAGACATGAAACACTTTTGTGCTTGTGTTTATTTGTGACTTCTTTAAACCTTTTCTCCTCCCTGGATCTGACCCAGCTACAGCGGTGTCGTTATCTGGTCCAGTGAAGGTACCTGCCTCTGGTACGAACTCGGAGCCCAAAGAGAAGTACAAGGTGCCTGACAAGCAGCTGGCTGAACTCATAGAGGTAAGCAGGAGCCTTCAGAATCAGAACACTGTCCATGGGTGGATAGTATACTTCATTAATCCAATATAGGGAATTGAAGGACCTTCTGTTAATGTGAAGTGTTAAATTCAAAGACTCAATTCAAAACCATGAAACACATTTTGTGTTTGACATTCTTTATAAATGTCTTTTCGGCAGCAGGCTGTGAATGTGGTGGAGGTGGTGACTCCCGCCATGACCATGCCCCAAGATCCCTCAGGGGATTGTTGTCCAATGCAACGTGAAGAGCTGGATGACGGAAGACCTAAGGATGGATTGGGCAGACAAGTTGTGGTGTGGCCGACTTGGAGCCTTTTTTAGCCCCTGTGCGGGTCTTGTGATGGACAACATGTCTGCCCACAACAAAGAGTGAAATGCCACTACACAGAACTCAAAACCAATCTGGCCATCATTCCGGGACGTTTGACATGCAAGCTGCAAGCCCTAGACATCGGTGACAACCACGTTTTCAAAATCCACGTACGGATTGAATGGGAGAGGTGGATGCAGGAAGGCATTCACACGTACACACAATCAGGGAAGATGAGGAAGGCGAAGTTTGCAGAAGTGTGATCCTGGGTCCTAACTGCTTGGGGCAAGGTCCCCACAGAAACAATCGTAAACATACACAAGAAGACACTTTTTGCCCCAGAAAGCGATGAAGAAGTGGAAAATTCTATTCTATGATGATGAAGAGGAGGTGGGCGAAACCAGGCTGCCAAACGCAATGCTCCACCTTTTCCACTCTGACTCAGAGACGTCGTAATTCAAAGGCTTTTCAGAGAGCGAGATGTAGCCTAAGCCCACCAACCCTAAAAAAGCTTGTTCAAAGATTAGGATTAGGGTAACCTACTAGGCCAACTTTGTATCAGAGAATATTAAGGATCTTTGTTTGTAAATTCATTTTATCATTCATGTGTTCGTTCAGTTGAATTCGTTAATTTATTTAGCCATTCATTCATTTGGGAATTCATCAGTGTTGGGGATGGACTTGATATATTTGCAATTACATTGTTTGTTCATGCTTTTTCTGAGTGAAACGTATAGCATCCTGCGAAAGCATTAGGGCCTACATGGTTGGCCCATCAAATCTTTGTGTAGACTACTGTATGCTATTGTTCCTAGGCTGATTTTGTGTTTGGATGTCATTGCCTTATTAAATAATAGGAAAATAAAACAAATTGTTGACAGTATATTTCCTTATTTTTCTTTTTGCTATACAAAGGCTATAATGTCGGTATAGCCTAAAACTGCCTACAACTTCAGAGGAAGACGTTGCATGAATGTATTGCAAAGTAGCACATGCTCTTACATTGTCAAGAAATGCCCTGTGAATTTTCTACATTTTGACGGCAAGTAGCCTATTGCTTTCCCTAAAAGGTATCAACCAGTAGGCTAAGATTGCGTATCTGTAAGCCTCAAGCGGCTTTCATCATGCCCAATTTGCATTACCATTTTTCCCAAGTGATCTCGTCTTGGTTTGGGCGTGGATTATTGTTTGAACTTCTGTTTTCATTTAGTCTACTAGAAAAGGGTTGATGAGGTAGGCTATAGGACGCTCGGGGATAAGGGTTCTGCAAGTGTCAGGAAATTCTTGCACCTGCAGTGTATAGCGCATGCTTTTGTATGCTGTAGACCGTGTGAAACATGTAGACAACTGACCATGAAATCTGATTATTAAAGACCTCTAAACTAATTATTTATTGGTTGATGCCATCTGTGCAGCCAGGTTTCAGGTGAGTTTTTCCATCGGGGGAAACTTTTCAATTCCTCTAATGCTTATGTTTAAAATAAATCAGAACTGATTTACCTTGATCTTCAACTGTAGCCTTGCTGACCTCCCTGCATCCTCGCTGTCTTTATTCCTTTTTTCCAGATTCATATGGCGGTCTCATCATGCTAAACTAGCCCATTATCAGGTGTTTAACAACAACACGCACAAAAAAGAAAGAAAGTGAAACAGGATGAAATTAATTGTTCAAAATATTCACCAAAAATCTAGAAAAATATTTTTCGATTAATTTCATCCTGCTTTGCTTTAATGCAAAATATCAACAAATAATGACCCGTAGTACGTAAAAGCCCACCATTGGCAAGTACTACAGCAATCAGAATGAGAACATTTATTATATATATATATATACATATCAATATTGATCAAAATAATCGTGATAATCATTTTGGCTATAATCTTGCAGCCCTTCTGCGCAGCCACTTCTTCAAAACCTCAGTCCTTGGATTGCGCATGTTTGCCCAGTTTCTTCTACAAACCTGATCGAAAAGTATATATTGAAATAAAGTAATTACATTACATAAAGTAAAAGACATTTATGGCTGCAACCAATGCTATTTTCATAGTCGATTCTAGTAATAGTCAACACATGATCATTGTTAAACAACAAGCTTTCTCAAAGTGCCACACGTCGTAGTAGTTTGACCTTGCGTTCCCCAAAATACTTTTGTATCTGTGGATGACACTCAGTAACTATGTAGTCCACATCCAAAACATTGTGCTCCAGAAGATCTAAGTTTATCTTCATTACCTCCTTCTCCATGTGGTAACTACCACCTACCTCATTGCTCTGCTGGCGAGTTCATAAAATTGCAGATGAGATGAACATGACGCATAGTAATCCTGATTCATGGTTCAACATGTTGTAATCCTGACAAAAAATAAAGTGTGAATCACCTGAACAAGCTGAAGGTCTATAATGGTGTAACTCTCCATATGCATCAAACTGTAATTGCCATACTTTGTGCCCTAAAGAAAGTGCCCTAAAGAAAACAACATAACAGGAGGTTGCAAGGCTTTAAAACGAACTGAATGTACAAGTTGGAAGCTGTTAAAGGTCCCATGGCATGAAAATCTCACTTGATGAGGTTTTCTAACATTAACATGAGTTCACCTACTCTGCCTATGGTCCCCCAGTGGCCAAAACTTGCGTTCGGTGTAAAACGAGCACTAGGTATCCTCCTCGCCTTTGAAAAAATGGAAGCTCAGGGGCACTGATTTGGAATGTGGCCCCATATGTCGTCATAAGGGGCCAAGTTACCTCCCCTTTCTCTGCCTGGCCCGCCCAGTGGATTTGGCCCGCCAATGAGACAATGAGCTACGACCGTGCAAGCGCCAAATGTGTGTGTATGTGATTACACACACTGTAACGCAAGTGTTGTGCACTTCTTTGTTATTTGGATAACCGTTCTGCTGTTGGTGTTATGGCACATAACATGTCGGTTCTCTGACGTCTCTGATATTTCCACAACGAGACTGTAGTGGGGGTTATCTCAGCCATGGTTGAGAAGGAATTGGGGGAAAAGGACTATGGCTTCGTCTCCCTGAAGTACATTAACCGTGACATGGAGGAGAAAGGGATTGCTGCCCGCGAATGTCTTCCGCTGCCCGCTGCCGAGGCAGGCGGTGGTGCCTCGGCGCTGCCCGCTGCCGAGGTGGTGCTCCCTCGGCAGCGGGCAGCGAGGCTCGCGGACAATCGCGGGCAACAATCCCTTTCTCCTCCATGACACGTTTCAGTCTACCTCAGATTGATGAGGAAGTGGAAGAACCAGAGACGTCGGAGAACCCGAACGCAGTAATTTGAGATTCATAATATCGTCTGGTGGCGCACACAGCTTTTGGCCGTGATAATATTTATTATATGATATAGATATCTATGTTTGATATATTATTATTTAGATAAGGAATTCGGGAACGTCTTCAAATACTGTGTTAGGGGCCCACTAATATCTTTATTAAAGCATTCATAAAGTAGCATGGCATGGGACCTTTAACCAACTCATTTAGACGTTTTTGGCTTACCTAGGGAATCTGCCAGCATATCTCTGCAAATTGCAATCTTTCCACCCTGGGGTAACTTCTGGAAAAGACTCTCATCAGTCATCAGTCTTCCATTTGTGGACAATCGCAGGATCCAGAAAATTCCTAGCACGCCTCCTGGAGGTGCAATAGCCTACTTGAAAACCTGGAGCGGCACGCAGGGTCTTGAAGATCTAGGTTTCCATGAAAAATAGGAAAATATGTTGAAATGGTCAACTAATTCCAGATTTTATATGGTTAAATCAATACCGTTGCTACTTGGAAGAACGACGCACAATGAGCTGGCTCCGGGGTGTACTACCTGCAAGGGGCTGGCTCCGCCAACGGCTGTAGGCTACTACCTACTATGGGCTGGCTCCGCCAACAGGTGTACTACCTACAATGGGCTGGCTTCGCAAACGGGTGTACTACCTGCAATGGGCTGGCTCTCCACTGTTCGGCGTAGTTACAGTTTCTGTAAGGACTCTGATTATATGGCACATAAGTGCCCATCATCCGTTGTCGCTTGACCTCACAGATTTTCTTGTAGGCCTACACCGGACAGGTGAACAGCTCTCCGAGGCAGCTTTCACAAACGACATGGCCTACTTTGGGTCACTGTACCTTGACCAAACCTATAAAATAAGAAACACATTTTTGCATTAGCTTTCCAACTCTGCCCTTCTCATCTCTGCCTATAAATCATATTAACGTGTAGTATGACTTGCGATATTTCAGATTCCTCTGTTATGGCGCGTTTCCACCGAACGGTCATGGGAGCATGAGGCATGCATGAGGTGGGCGTGACGCGTGACTTCCTCATCATGGAAACAAGGGAACCTTACGAAATATAGATGATTAAATTATTAAACGGCAAAAGTGCCATAAAGTTTCGAGATGCTGTATATTCATTTTGAGGCAGTTGGTAATTAGTGTAGGCCTATGTGTATCTGCTCTGACGTGACCTTCTTAAGCGGGGGTCTATCTATCGATTTTATACCATAAGCAGGCATGCGGATTATAAAAAATAGACTATCAATACAATATAGAATAATACTGTTTGTGTAGCTTCTTTGGATTTTTCTTGGCTGCTTTACCAAAGCTAAAAACACATCATAATCAACCGTTGGGCATAGTAGCTACAAGTAGTCTCAGTACAAACTGCCAAATAATTTACAGCAGCCTACTACATTAACCAACTTACAGGCAATAAGTAAAAACTTCTGATGATAGCAAAATATACGGATTGATTGTATTTCAGAGAATGTGATTGTATTATAATTAATATTATAATATTTCTATTTAATTATTTGATTTAAATTAAAAAAAAAAAGTGGTAGGCTATAAGGATATTACTGGACAATCAGTCAATAGACCCTTGGGACCAAAATGTTGAGCTTATAGCCTACTTGATGTTAATCAATATATTGAATTCGGCTTGTTACTGCTTGTTTATTAAATTAACTGCATTTTTATATTCAGTGCGTATTCCCTTTCGGGCTTTTGTTTCATGAATGAATGCTCCTAAAATAAAGCACAATAACCTGCTTCGCCTCAAGGGGCGTCGTTGTCTCTCTGCCTTCTCTTCCATGCCGTAAAGTGCTGCAATTTTGCAATGTTTTATTTGGGGTGTTGAATCCGTCCTTCTCCAGCCAAAATACGGTAAGGAAAAATGACATCGTCGTTGCAATTGAGTTTATCTAAATATCTAACGGGACACATAAACCTTGCACAAAGCTTACGTTTCAAGACACATGTGTTTAGGAAGCTTTATCTGGCGGACCGATGTCGCAGATATCTATTGCATACTCCTAGTTATATGCACATCCTAGTAATACTGTATGCATCTGGTTCACACATTGGTTTGATGATTTTTCCAAACATAGTATGCATGTGTTCATCCTATCTGTTTTCGTTGGGCCTCTTTATACATAACTGTAAACATAACAAATAACAAATTCTTAATTGTTCGTTATTGGTCCTTCTTCTAAACATAGGATGGCTGTGGTTATGTCTTGCGTTTCCATCGTTTTATTTGTATAAAAAAACCTAATTTAGTTATGCCAATCGCTTATTATTATAACTATATTATTATTGTTCCAGTGAAATACACTGCAAAAAAAACATATTGCTTTCATGGATCACTGGTTCGTCATGTGTCTGTGGGATTTGTTTTCCCAGTCCCCCAGGTACAACTCCACAAGTGAGGTGGAGTTGCTGCCATGGAGGTGGCCACCCTCCCTATGGAGCTATGGAGGGTTATCTTGTCCTACCTCCCACTGCCCGACCTGGGTCGCTGTTGCTTGGTCTGCCATGCCTGGAGAGAACTCGTCCTATCACTAGATAACACTCGCTGGAAACAGCTCTGCCTGGGCTGCCCAGAGTGCCGCCACCCCAACTGGCCGAGTCAACCCCACCTTGAGCCGGCGTCCTGGAGGGAGGCCCTGAAGCAGCACGCCCTGGCCAGCCGCACCTGGACCCAGAACGGGGTGGAGCTTCAGTCCTCCGCCTGCCTCCACCTCTTCCGCCGGAGAAAGGATCGGCGGGTTTTGCACGTAGGGGTTGGTTGTGAATTTGAAACCTTGCGAGGGGCCCTGGGAGCGGCAAGCCCATATGACCGGGTGGTCCTTCACCCTGGGGTTTACGAGGAGCAGGCGGAACTCGCGCTGAAGGTGCCTGTGGAGCTTGTGGGACTGGGCCAGCTGGGCGAGGTGTCCCTGCTGGTGTGTGTGGAGCAGCAGTGCCCTACAGCCAGGCTGTGCAATCTGGTGTTCATGCCAGCATGGTTCTCCACTGTGGTGTACAAGGTGAGCCGAACGAGGGATGGTTTTAGTTGTATTTTTCTGTGGGTGTTTGTTTGTTTTGCTAGGCAGTGTTTTGCTGTCCAATATGAAATATGACATGAATGAATAATAATAATAATAATAATAATATTTGATATCAGATGGAACATGTCATCATTGCGTTTTTTGGTTGGCGAGTAAAATGTAAAAAGTGCAGAATATACCTTACCCGGTTTCCTGTAAGACATTTTTTTCCTCTCTTCTCTCTTCAGACGTCGTGGGGGCACGTCCAGCTGGACAACTGTAACTTTGAGGGGGCTCAGCTGCAGGTCCGGGGCCCAGGGACCTGCCAGGCGCGCTTTTGCTCCTTCTCACATGGGGGCTCCGCAAATTTCCTGGGGGTTGCGCTCAGCTTATTGGATAGCTGTGACTTCTCAGGAAGTGACGCTGCCTCTGTCACTGTGGACGGCTCCCCAGTGTCCGAGAGGAACTGGGCTTGCAAACACTTGGCAGCTTTGGCCAGAACACTGACGTCTGAGGGCTCTCCCACCAACGGAGTCCCACCCAGAGGCAGCTGGGGGACGGGGAACGCTGAGGTGGGCTCAACGTTTTCTGCAGAGGACTGGGGCAAGGCCGCATGGCAGCGGAGCACCGGAGCGCCCCTGCTCGGTCAGGACACGGTGATCGAGGATGGCTGGGGCGAGGACAGACTCTGTGACGGAGAGCTCAAGAGCCACGAACAAGGAAACAATCAGGCTTCGTGGGACTACAAACTCGCCTGTGATCGTCACAGCCTCGCCCCCCTCCTCAAGCCCCAACCCGATGGCTCCCTGCCCCCAGCCTCTTCCCCCGACCCCCACTACGTTATCCCCGGTCTTCTCTCTCTGTCGCAGGAGCTGCAACGAGACCCGGAGGCCCAGCTATTAGCCACATCCATCCAGGGCTGTTTTGTGAGGAGATGTGTCCTCAGGGACGGGAAGGGCGGAGTGCACATTTGTAACTACGGTCAGGCGCGGCTGGAGGAAAACGTGTTCCGTGGTCTCAACTATGCCGTCCGCTGTATCCAGAATTCCACTGTAAATATGATCACAAGTTGTTTTTGTTGTTTTTATGACGTGAGCTTACTTTGCGGCGTATACAAAGTACTTCCAGAGATTGATCACCGGTCACTTTGGATGTTGGATGCTTGCTTAATAAACTGAAGTATATGGAAACACGAAGGCACGTCGAGGTCCAAGAAATAGAGCTGCAGTAATTGGTGTGGTCGTTCTCTAAAGAATTCCCTCTTAATTGCTTTTTTCAGATAGTGATGTTACGTAATGAAGTGAGGGAGTGCAGTGCCTCGGGCGTGTTCCTTCGTCTCTCTGCTCATGGGCTCATTGCCGAAAACAACATCCACTCCAATGGGGAGGCAGGACTGGATATCCGCAAAGGGGCCAACCCCATAATTCTGGTAAACTTTAGGCTCTGCGGTGGCCTGCTTATTTTCTGAACTTTCTGGACATTCATTTTAGAATTGATTCGTGTCAGTTTAACTCAGTTTAAATGTTTCATAAATTCTTTTTATAGCATGCAGTTGAACACACAAAAAGCTGTGCATGGAACATGGCTAAACAGCTCAACGTGGGCTAATTTCTTTGCAATTATGCATTTTTCCTCTCTCTCTTCCCCTTGCAGTGTAACAGAATACACAGTGGTTTGCGTTCTGGAGTGGTTGTCCTTGGCAATGGCAAGGGGTCTATCCGGAGCAACCAGATCTATAACAACAAGGAGGCGGGCGTCTATATTCTCTTCAGTGGGAATCCTGTTGTCAGGTGAGAGAGATAGCCTTAGGAATGGGTTGTTTATTAATCAATGAACATTGAGATGAGATTTGAAAGCTGACCAGAATTGACAATAAAACACAGCTTCAGCACATTGGGTCAATATGTTTACTGCATACCGACTCAGAAGCCTTGGTCTCTGTCTTTCAGTGGGAATCATATTTTCCAGGGTCAAGCAGCAGGAATTGCTGTGAATGAGAATGGCAGAGGGATGATAATAGGTAACTATCTGTCATCGAGTTCATGATCCAGAATTTCCTAATGGAAGATGATTATGGATATTGCTATCGATAAAAAATATTTTTTAATTAAAAGTATAAAAATAAATACTTGTTTTAGTACTTGCTTCAGTTTGGTCCTTCCTTCCCACCTTTAATGTTCAACCCTGTTACGTGTCTCCTCCATTAGAAAATGTGATCAGAGAGAACCAGTGGGGGGGTGCAGACATCCGCAGAGGGGGAGACCCGGTCCTTAGAAACAACTACATCTGCTACGGCTACTCTGATGGCGTGGTGGTGGGAGAGCGAGGCCGCGGGCTCATAGAGGGAAACCACATCTACTGTGAGTAGTTGATTAGGAACCACATCTACTGTGAGTAGTGGCATAGGAACCACATCTACTGTGAGTAGTGGCATAGGAACCACATCTACTGTGAGTAGTTGATTAGAAACCACATCTACTGTGAGTAGTGACATAGGAACCACATCTACTGTGAGTAGTGGCATAGGAACCACATCTACTGTGAGTAGTGGCATAGGAACCACATCTACTGTGAGTAGTGGCATAGGAACCACATCTACTGTGAGTAGTGGCATAGGAACCACATCTACTGTGAGTAGTGGCATAGGAACCACATCTACTGTGAGTAGTGGCATAGGAACCACATCTACTGTGAGTAGTGGCATAGGAACCACATCTACTGTGAGTAGTGGCATAGGAACCACATCTACTGTGAGTAGTGGCATAGGAACCACATCTACTGTGAGTAGTGGCATAGGAACCACATCTACTGTGAGTAGTTGATTAGAAACCACATCTACTGTGAGTAGTGGCATAGGAACCACATCTACTGTGAGTAGTGGCATAGGAACCACATCTACTGTGAGTAGTGGCATAGGAACCACATCTACTGTGAGTAGGGGCATAGGAACCACATCTACTGTGAGTAGTGGCATAGGAACCACATCTACTGTGAGTAGTGGCATAGGAACCACATCTACTGTGAGTAGGGGCATAGGAACCACATCTACTGTGAGTAGTGGCATAGGAACCACATCTACTGTGAGTAGTGGCATAGGAACAACATCTACTGTGAGTAGTGGCATAGGAACCACATCTACTGTGAGTAGTGGCATAGGAACCACATCTACTGTGAGTAGTGGCATAGGAACCACATCTACTGTGAGTAGTGGCATAGGAACCACATCTACTGTGAGTAGGGGCATGGGAACCACATCTACTGTGAGTAGTTGATTAGAAACCACATCTACTGTGAGTAGTGGCATAGGAACAACATCTACTGTGAGTAGTGGCATAGAAACCACATTTACTGTGAGCAGTGGTATGGAAACCAAATCTACTGTAACTGGCATGGAAACCACATCTACTATAACTGGCAATGAAACCACAATTACTGTGCATTTCTATTAGAAATCCATTTCTAATCACATGGCCATACTTTCCTTCCTCTGGATTCAATAGGTAACAAGGGCTGCGGTGTATGGGTCATGGCCTCAAGTCTCCCTCAACTACTGGCAAATTACATAACCCACAATCGCATCTATGGGCTGGCTGTATTCTGCCGGAAGGACCCTGAAAATAGGGAGCCGAGAGTTGGTGATGGGGCTGTCCAGGAATGGGGAGGGGAGAGGAGAGGAGGAGGAGACGGAGCAAGGCGAGGGGGCGCGCAGGAGAACTTTAATGACGACGGGGAAATCTTTGCCTGGGAGAACGATCTGGACAGTGAGGACGAGCGCTACTCGGCGCGGCGGTCCATCAGCGTGGCGCTGGTGGAGGGCAACTGTATGAGCCACAATGGAGGTAAATTAGGCCACTACGAGGGCTCTATGCCAGCAACTCCTGTATGTTGGCCATTAGCCTCAGACAGGTTGAAGTCATTTCTCACACCCCTTCTGTCCTTTCCTTACATTATGTCCAGCTGTCGGCCTGTACGTGAAGACCAGTGAGCCTCTGAATGTCATTGGAAACCTTTTGAACAGCAACTGTGCGACTGGCATCGCCGTCCTGCAGAGCACTCAGCTGACCCGTCTGGTGGCCAACTGTACGCTCGACAACAGCCTGGGTGGGGTCACCGTTGAGAAGGACTGCCGGGTGGAGCTGCGTGGCAACGGTATCTATGACAACAAAGGCCACGGCGTCAGTTTCTGTGGCGATGGGCAGATCGGTGAGAACGATGTGGTTGGTAACCGTGGAAACGGGATTCAAGTCTCCAGCAATGCAGATGTGAAGGTAAAGATGGAGGAGAACAACGCAAACATTTTAGTTGTGCACATACTCAGTCCAACGTTGTAAAATTTGTTTGCGTGGTCTTTGGGCTGCAGGTGCTGCATAACCGCGTCCAACCATCAAAGGGAGGCGGGGCCATCGTGGTGCTTGGGCCAGTAAAGGGAGTTATCGGGGACAATGTCCTGTTCCAGGGCCACCCGGGAAACAAAGAAGCACTTCTACACATGGACCCCAGCAATGAGAGCTGTGTGTTGAATAACAACATCATTCTGCAACATACCAACAGGTAACTAGCACCACAATAGACTTGACCAAATGAGTTACTTCTGCAGGTTATCCTCCCTTATGTCATTTCAAATGAACCATCTTGATGGTGTGTACGCACATTTATAAATATCACCATATACTACAATACAAATGTAAATACAAGTCTTCTAAAAATGTAGAATAGCCATCCTAAGGTCCTAATGGTTCCTTGACCCATCAGCTGTCCGTCACACACTCTGTGGGCCTTGGAGAACCCCTCGGCCCGCCCTCTGGCCGACTCCACGTCCGGGCCCTCGGCGTCGGGGTACTCCTCCCGCCTCACCATCTCCATGACGGCCCGGATCAGCGCCACCGTGGAGAGCGGCTGCCACAACAGCGGCAGCATGTTCTGCTCCATCCTTTGAACGCCAATGCTCACAGTAATAACTACACTGCGTGCCTGTTATAAACATGGCACACACAAGGACTGATGACAAGCCGTCGACGCTGGTGACAATGTTCATACCGCTGGACTGGACGGCTCCTAAAGGTCACGGCTAAAGGGTAAAAAAAAAACGAGGTCGACAGCAGGTGTAGATGATCCCGCTTGTATTTCCATTCTTCACATTCCAATGCAGGGTACAAATGTAAAGAGAAAACTCACCACAGGTTACAGCGTTTTACTTTTTAACCGTTTCAAATGTTGCAATTCGAAGGCCATGTTTTTCGTTCACGTTATCTGTAATGCACTTTTGAAAAACATGGAACATAGTTCCTAAGTGAGCTTAGTAAGTCACAGGAGCTTGGGAGATGGGTAGAGAATTCATATATAGATAGGCCAAGTTTTAACTATTTCAACCGGCCTGCAATGGTCGGAGGACGGTTATTTTTAATGTGTATATGAAAAGGGAAAATCAATACAAACATCGCCTACAACCAATGCACAGAAGCTGTTCTTTTAGTCAATCTATTATTTTGTTCTAAAGCTATTTACGCCCATATTTTGCCGGTAATGTTTATGACTATCTCACAAAAATAGTTGCCCAAAGATTGCAAATTCTTTATATATACACTTCGTCCCACGGTCTCATAAGCAAAATAAGGTTAGGGGCAAGTGCTTTGAAATTGTGACAAACTCTTGACAGTATAATAGTAGTATAATATCAGTATATATTATATTTAGAATTTTATATTATATATATATATATATATTTATTCAGTATAATATCCACATGTACTGGGATGGTAAGAATCCACCAGGCGTTTGTGAGAGGTATTACAAGCCATTTCAAAATCTGCCGTGCAACATCAAGTGATCAGCCTACCAGCCTCACTCCCAATTGCAATTACAGGACAGGGCAGATTTTTAAATTGCCCTTTAAGATTTTTTTGTGTCACCATTCAATACATGTGTACTGTCATTAAGGTTTTCAACAAAGCAACAACAGTCCATTATTTACATCTCATTTTTTGTACGACGTTTAAGAAGACAAATGTATAATCTACAAAATGCTTTATACGTTTTATTTTGATGAAATACAGTAGATTTGTTTCAGAGTGTGATGTACTCTTTGACTTGCACCTCTTTCTCCCTCTTCTGTAATTCTTCCTCTACTCTCTTTTTTTCGTAAAACTCCTATCCAGCTTGGCTTTATATTTGACCAGAGGGAGAACCAGAGTGGCAAATTTGTGGTCCTCTGCTGGGTCAAGCGTCGCTCCTTTGGCTTTGACGCGGGCAGGCTTTATGAGAGTCAGTCCCAGTGATTTGGCAACCTCCATTATCCTGAAAGATAAAAACAAAAAGTTAATTAAACCGAATAATGACTTCCTGTCAAACTTTTTGATCAAGAAGGAGGGAGAACCCGATTTTTCATAGCTTTGTGGAGTGGGCCAGTCTGGCTGCTTCACAAAAAAAAAATCAAAATCAGTTGGCCATGTAGATTAGCATGCTGTGCCTCTGCACCGGTTTAGCTGCAGAATCTCAGATCCAGGAGTTCTATGTTACAGCACAACTTCTTGGGTCAAGATCTCCTGGGTCGGAAACGAAAAAACTGCAAGGGGCGGAGTTACGACTTGTTTCTTGTTTTGTTACGGAGACATTCTACCAAAGAAAACTATTGTTTTAAAGTTTTGCTTTCAGAAGAATACCTTAAAAAGTATTTATTTATGCGGTTGCCAGTCCAAGAGGGTGGCCGTTTGAACTGTTTACTAGTGCTGGCCTAGTTTGTGTTCGCAATTTACGTGCTCACAGATCCACGCCTCCAGCAACGTGACGGGCAAAAAAAATATGACGCCATGAATACATGTAACCAACCGTCCCCCCAGTTTTGAGGTTGCCTGCCATCACTTTAGATATTAATCTAAAGCCAGATTTTTTTTTGAGCGAACAGCACTTACCACATCTCCTTGACTAACAGGTCTCGCTGCAGCAGCGTCAGGTTCACCGACATGAAACCCATGTGTAGCTGCAGTGCGAGGCAGTAGGCTGCAATCTTCGCACGCATGGACGGGGACACTTGGTTACTCAGACTGCAAGGAAATGGGAAAGACGTCCGTGTTAAGATTTGGGTTTAATCAAATAAATACATTATTGATGTACATTCTGGACTGACGGCTTAGAAATAGGCCCAGAGCTATACATGTACTGTACCACGTGGGCAGACAAAAGTGAATAAAAAGATATTGTCATACCGGCCTTTCCAAAAGGTCTCCACAGTAAAGGTCTTAAAGATTTTTCTCCGGAGATTGAAGGTGCACCCTTCATTCTGGCCAACTGGAATACAGTGAACAGGAAAAATAAGAAAATGCGTGTGTGGGCAAAAATAACTGGCACCATTGACATGTATTTAATTGTCATCAAGCACTCACATCTGCCATTAACCCTTCCCGCTCGATACAGCTGCAGGAGCAGGTAGAGGTAGGCACAGCAGCGCAACATCTTCTCCCTGGCAGTCTTTCCACTCGGTAGAGATTCCATATGCTTAACGATGCTCAAACTGTTGCATGAAAAAAAAAAAAAAAAAAGTAAGGCTTATCAAGAATCAGTCACCGTCTATTAGGCAGCCATCATGCTTTAGAGAGGGAGGGAGACAGAATCCTACCATTTGCCATCCTTCAATGTCTGCAGACCCTCTTCTGCCAGAGCAGCCATTTGGGAACCAGCTACAGCCAACTCTTCATAATCCGCCGGGGACAAGACTAGCAACCAATGAAAGGAAAACAACGTATATGCAGCAGCTTTTAGAACACGTACGATGGAGATGTTAATGTGGTGAAGAAACCAAGTTAGTTCCGATTAATGGTAAAACATACGGTCATCAAACAAGTAGACATCTTCAGGCCTTTCAGCGTCAGGGTAGCATGGGGGGATGTATAAAGCCATGTCTAGTTGGTTACTGGCCTCATGGAGCTCTTCACTGAGAGCTGAGGGAGAAGACAAAAGTGAGAAGAGTATTTAAGAAGACTGACCTAAAGAAATATATAGGTGGCACAAAATCATCTCCTGCATTTCCTACACATCCAATGGTTGACCAAAAGCAGATTTCCACCCAAAAGATCCAAGCGAATGGACATAGTTAGCACACAAACAGACGCGTTTACCTGCAAATCCCTTTTGTTCGATCACGCTGTTGGCAGCCTTGGCCACGACCTGCTGCAGGGACTCGGCGCCCACCCTGTTCAGCCGATGAGATTTCAGGGCTCTCCTCTGTCTTGTGGTTCCAAACGCCTCAACAAGGGAGTTCAACTATGGGAAAACACAAGCCAGACAAGGCGTAGCCAATAAACATTCCAATGTCTCAGCGCTCTCAAGTAGGACTGCAACGATAAGTTGATAGACAGAAAATCTATTGAAAATGTAATGACAAGAATACAAATATATATAAATTAAAATAATTGGTTGAAGGATCTTTATAAATAATTATTATTTCGTTTTCTTGGCTGCTTGTCAGTTAAAGCATGCACAATTAGGACATCACATATTTTGTGATTCAAAGACTAAATAACAAAACAGCAAACGTTTGTTAGTTGCAGTCCTATTCTCAAGAAAAGTCGAGAAACTGGACACAGATCATATTGGAAGAAGGAGATCAAAAGAACAGACAAAAGGTGATATCTGTGGTTATTAAAGTAACATGGGTGATGCTTGTGATGGGTGTGGTTAGTTGAAGGGATGGTACCTTTTCAGAATAGGTCAGGGTAGCGTTGTCAACCTGTTCGGTCACCTTCGGCTCCCCTGGTTTTGAAAAACACAGTTCCAAACTTTAAACCAATCAGTTAGTTTAAACTGGACAAAAATATAACTTGTTAAAACCTGCACTATGTCCATTTGCAACTGAAGCTATTTACCCTATTCGTAAATATCAGACAGGTAATATCATCTGAAAATTAAACTATAATAGTAGCTATAACTCAAGTAGCAATTGGTAGGTCTATGTATTTGTACATACATTTCGTATCCTACTTCTTTAATAGCAATAGAGCAAACTATATTAACAAAGAACATGGGGGATCAAGGTTTTTCCCACTCTGGATGATATGTATTGCACAGTGGAACACAATGGGATTTCACCTAAAACTACTGGGGTCATTTTCACACTTAGCCAGGCTTTTGTGTGCACCCAGACAGATTTTCTTGCATCAACATTTAGATATTTGAAACCCATGAAAATGATATAACAAGCATAAAGGATCATAATAATAATAAAAATATATATAGATATATAAAAATCCGCAATCGATATCGGCCTGTTTGCTTTTTGAAAAATAATCGAAAAGGCAATGAATCATCTTCTACGGTGCATCTGATATTCACAAAGTGAAAGAATCTATAATAAAAAATGACGAGCGATTCATTCATTCATTACAAGGACAATATCCATCATGAAAAGTAGAGATGTGTGTTCACAAAGAGTTTACAGTAGAGTTTGATGTTGAATGGGCTTCTATAGGAAGGCGGAGGTGGAGTTGCTTACACGGGTATCAAACATCTTAATAATGAAGAAAGCAACCTTTAAACTGTCTGGGTTGCACACAAAAGCCTAAATAGTCTGGGGAAATATTCTAGAGATGGGATAAACAGTAATTCTCCAAATTGTGGTTTTGGTACAATCCAACGACTGTGGCCACATAGCCATGAGGTGGTTGTTCTGTTCTCCATTCCAAAATATTTTTTACCTGCAATAAAAGGTTGCATTTTAAAGAGCTGAGCACTGTGCATTTCCATCTCCATGGTGTCTTTGTTCAGCACCCCAACATAGTATCTGCAGAGGCAAGAAGGAAGTCAATTGTTAAAAAGAAAACAAGCAAACTAGAGGTTGTGTATTAACGTTGTTTGCATAAAAAATATAACGTACTTGCAAAGGTTGTTGCATTTTAACGACCCAGGCCCAAAATTGTTTGCAACATACGATAGTCTGGCGGATTCAGCAACCTATAAAGAAAGGCAGAATAATGTGCACGGATTTGCCAGAGTATACATCAATATCATGTTTGTGCAGATGTCTCGGAACAGTTCCCTGATGAAAATAAAAGAATAACTATTCTTACCAACACACGTCTCGATTTCTTTCGAGGATGTTCCTCGTCTGTGTTCTTGTAGAACGTGAAGTCCAGCTGCTCTGCGTTCTTTATATTTCCATTGGAAAACTGAACTGTCAAACGAAAACATCATACATTTCCTTGTAAGTAAAACACATTGCTCTGATGGTAAGCCATGTGACAGCGCCATGTACGTTGGACACCGCTACAAAGGGGTTAACACAACATTATTTTGAAGCAACAAACAAGTACATCATGTGTTTACGGCTGCGGTAACGTTGGCATGTAAGTTCAGGGAAAGCATCAGAGAACCCACGTGTGCCGTATAAAATGCGTTTTGCGGTTACATGCAACACGACGTATTTTATCAATAATTCGTTTAAACGTATCCGAATATAAATCTGAAGTTCCCAAATAAAAGAAATATAAAACATTTACCAATAGTAGCTTTATCTGTATCTCTTTCTTCTTCACAACACACAAACGTGCAGTTAGCAGCCATTGTTGTTGACGACTGTATTAGCATCGACGCATGCGTCGATGAAACGGGGGTATTACTACAGCGGCATCCCGCGGTAAGGAGTATTAGTGCATTGGCTTTTTAGAGATAATAATAGAAACGCCATAAATATCATATCGGTTATATCATTTGAAAGGCCATTTTTAATAATTTTGCTAAATAAATGTATTCATAGATAACAAGAGATTCAAACGCACCATAACTTTATACTTATTCTGCAATCAGACACCGTTCAAACAGAGTCAAAGCTTTGGCGCCACCTTGTGAGTCTAACTGCAACGGCATGCCATTGTAATCTCAGTCAAATATAAACCCTTGCTACAGAGGAAATGTTTCTTTTCAAATCTTTTTTTTTATAAATCAGGTTTTATATTAGAAATGAATGATGTCCTTTGATTGATTGATAGACAGAGCTGGCTACGAAGCATGCGCAGCACCGCTCTAGGACGTCACGTGAGCCCGTCCTCTACGTCCAGCCCTGCTTAAAAAATGGTGTACAGTATAGTCAGTGTATCGTGAGCTACTTTGTTTCCTTGAAAAGTATGACAAGCACCCATGTTTGATTTATTGTAGCATCAAGAGATGAACGTGCGACTCGTACTACACCCGTCTATGGATTAGCAGACACAGCTCACAAGCTAAACTGCAAATGCACGCAAAGGCATACATCCATGTAAAGGCTAGTCCAGGTAGCCGTCTGAACAAGTAGCTCGGGCCTGTTCAGTTCTTGTGTCTTCTCATCAGGAGCATTCAAGGTAGGAATCCAACACCCCACATATCACCCTAGCGTCCGAGTTGTTGCGTTAGCATTTAGGGTTACTAATACAATGACCCACCTCTATGTTACCTGCCCTGACTATTCAGTGTGATCTAGCCTAACTATAAAAAGGTAGCATTACAGACAGGTCGCTTGGTCAAAACATTGCAACATGTGTTTTTCAAAAGATTTAGCTGAAGTAAAGGCCAAATGTCCATTTTAATTACTGTACACAAATTTTCTCACTTTTGATATGCATATGTAGCCTCATTTACATCTATACATTAAGGCCTATACGAATATCTATGAACGATAGAAAATGAATTATCTTCAGAACTATATATTCATTAAATGCCTCATGTCAAACACACCATCTCTCACGTCTTCCCATCCTCTTTACCACACCCCCTCTCAACTTTCTTCAGGGCAATGGATTTCCCCAGCCACTTTGAGCAGATCTTCCAGCAACTCAACTACCAACGCGTCCATGGCCAGCTGTGTGACTGTGTTATTATGGTGGGCAGCCGTCATTTTAAGGCACACCGGGCAGTGCTGGCGGCCTGCAGTACCCATTTTCGAGCCCTCTTCACCGTGACAGAGGGAGACACTAGCATGAACATGATCCAGCTGGACAGTGAGGTAAGGAGGACTTTAATGTGATCCATGTTCACTAGAGGAAATAAACTAGTGTAATGCTAATCTTAATAGGCAGTTATAAAAGTGATTCTACGGTAATAATAAAGGTTATTATACACATACGTGGAATGTGAAATTGAAAATCATAAATGATTTGCGGAGGACTGTTTTTTCCCCAACTGCTGTTATGCTTGATGCTGCTGATCTGATAGGTGCCGATATTATGTTTTACGAATGACGTGGTCATCTTTTACTTTTGTTTTATCAGGTGGTAACAGCAGAAGCCTTTGCGGCCCTGGTTGACATGATGTACACGTCAACGCTGGTGCTGGGGGAAAGCAACGTGATGGATGTCCTCCTAGCAGCTTCACACCTGCACCTGAATAATGTTGTGAAGGCCTGTAAACACTACCTGACCAACCGCACCCTGCCCCTGTCGCCCCAGGCTGACAGACCCCTGCGGCACCAACCTCAGCAGGATCAGCAGAGGCATAGACAGCAGCAGCAGCAGCAACAACAGCAACAACAGCAACAACAACAGCAACAGCAACAGCAACAGCAGCAACAACAACAGCAGCAGCAACAGGCAGCAGAGTTAGCAGCGAATGCTAGCCTAGCGACTAACAGTGCTACATCCAGGCTGCAGCGCTCCTTCTTGTTGCAGCAGCTGGGGCTAAGTCTGGTGAGCTCAGCCCTGGGGGGCATGGAGGGGGACGGACCGGGCAGGTCTCTGAACAGTGGAGCGGTTGAACAGGCAGGGTCCTTCCCGATCCGGCGCTTCCACAAGCGCAAGCAGACACTTACCCTGGGCATACCGGATGACAGACCCAGGCAGAGACCACGCCCCTCTGTGCCTACCAGAGGCTTGTTGGGAGAGGCGGAAGACGGGGAGGAAGGCCCGCTGCTTTCCCCAGACTCCCACAAAATGGGAGAGGAATCGGTAGAAGTCGCTGGACTGGTTGAGGCTTCCCAAGATGACGCTCAGATGCCCAGCCAATCAGACAGTGTGCACTGTGAAGGGGAGGAGGCAGGGAGGAGGCAGAGCGGAGTGGGGAAGGAGGAGTACAAAGAGGAAGGAGACCTCAGAGAAAACAGAGCCGAAGCAAAAATGTCCAAGACGGAAGAGGAGGAGGAGGAGGAGGCACTGGAAGACAAGGTGAGGTCAACGACAAAAGCATTAGCGTAATATTAGCATTAGCATAACATTCACATTGTATGTAAAGAAAATGGATCAAACAATGTCATGTGATGTTTGATTTTTTTTTTCATGCAGGTGGTTGTAAAGTGTGAGCCTCTCAGCTCCCCCGAGCCGGCCGACGAGAGCAGTTACGTGACGTCCCAGGCCGAGGGCGGCGACCCGGCCGGGCACGGGGGTCAGGACGAGGGGGGGAAGGTGGAGCTGAGTCCCGAGAGCACCCAGAGCAGTGATCGCAGCTTATCCTCCGACCCCCAGCCTCGCTCCGACACCATGCTCCAGCCCAGCTCCCAGCTGAGGCTCAAGGCGGGGATGGGCGGAGGCGCCGGCACCGCCGGGGGTTTCGGGTGTAGCAACGGCCAAATCGGAAAAGCCGGATTCAGTATCTCCAACTTCCTCGGCCCGAAGGGGTTCGGAGGTGCAGGGTCTGGGCTGGCCGCCAGGGACGATGACCTCCCCAACACCACAACCGGCGATGCAGTCACGCATAATTTCCTTTTCGGACAGGAAGCTGCCGGCACGTCCGGCTCGAACTCTCTGCTGTGTTCGGGGTCTCTGGGGAGCGAGGGCCACGGTGTTTTCGGAGAGTCTCTCTTCCTTCGGCCCCTACGCGACGACCTGGGAAGCTCGCAGGGAGGGGGTGCTGACCCGTTTGGTCTGGACTTTCAGCACTCCAGTCTGGGCCTCCACTCCCTGGCGCAAGCCTCGAGAGCTGCGGAAGGAGTCGGGAACGCTTCCATGGGTTACCCCGGCTACCGACGCGTGGCTCCCAAGCTGGCCAATGGAATCGGAGGAGGTGCCTTGGCCCAAGACCCTCCATCTTCCTCGTCGAGTTTGGGCGGGCCGCTGCTCCTCAACAACGCGGGGGGCTACGACGGGAGCGGGTGCCGGCCCACCTCGCTGCCCCCTCAGCTGACCCGCGCCTCGGCGGACGTGCTGTCCAAGTGCAAGAAGGCCCTGTCGGAGCACAACGTGCTGGTGGTGGAAGGGGCGCGGAAATACGCCTGCAAGATCTGCTGCAAGACCTTCCTCACCCTGACGGACTGCAAGAAGCACATCCGCGTGCACACGGGGGAGAAGCCGTACGCGTGCCTCAAGTGTGGCAAGCGATTCAGCCAGTCGTCCCACCTGTACAAGCACTCCAAGACCACCTGCCTCCGCTGGCAGAGCATCAACATGCCCAACGCTCTGCTGTAGGACAGTGGGCCCCTCGTGAAGCCACGGAGGGGTCTTTATGTGGCTCGGAAACCATGACCGAATGGAAAGATCGCATTCTCCCCCTCGAGATGTTAAGGCTGTATCATTTTTCTATCTAGTCCAATTTGGGTAATACTTGAGTTTATAGTTTTGGTTGTGTTTTGTATACTTTCTGAGTCACTGACTAAACACATTTTTACGTTAATACATTTTTATGTCAGTGGAAGTGGTTGTACCTTATTTATTCCCATATCTGCTATGTGAAAATAGTAAAGAATACAGAACAACATCCTAGACAATGTACCATTGCGGTAATTCTTTCCACTGTTGGTGCGTAGTAAAACACTGTCCTTGCCATCGTTTCTATGTCATCTGAACATCCAAAAGATTCCCCAAGTATGGTACTGTAAGGTTTCCTGTCTGAATGTGATGTACCAGTGAACCCCAGATCCCCTTATAATGTAAAGAAATCGTTGATGTTTCTTTACGTGTGTTTGTGTGTCTCTCTGTGTCCTTTGTTGCTCAGCCGTTTTACAGAAGTGAAGGTAAATATGTAGAAGAGGTGCTAGATCAGTGCTTTGAATTATGTCATTCAATTAAATGGGTTGCTGCCTTGTATGAGCACCTTTTAAGAGTTAAGCAGATTAAGCTTGTAATCGTAGCTTATGTGTGTTAAAAGGTCTACAGAAATGTGCCAAATAATCTTTGAATGAAGAAGTAGCATTGAGCCGTCAAACCTTGTGTTGATTTGCACTATCCGTCTGTATGCAGACTTGTTTCATAGGACCATGGAGGGGGCCACTATCAACAAATTAACAATTGAGTCCAAATGTTGAAAAGGTATAGCAAATGTATCAGTGTGTTAAGACATGTAAATATGGAACTTACATAATGGCACAATTTGTCTCTAACTTTAACACAGTAATACATTAACTAATCTAGATTTAGTATTCTGCCACATCATTTTATATCAGTGCTTTATATGTGTCCCATTTCACCAACTTACATTAAATGCACAGAAAAATGTGAATTCTGTTTAACCCAAAAAATACCATGTTTACTGTCATATAGAAGTACAAAACTGTTGTTGCTTTCCAATGATCTGTCATCTATCTATTGTTCCTCTGTTATTAGGCCCTTCATCCCAATGGAGACTCTACAGATGGTGTTTTGTGGAGCTACCACAGGACAGAGTCTGAAGTACCTCCATTGTTATGGTTGGATCTAGAAGTATCAAATAATTTATATATTGTGTTATCCCTTCTTTGTGGCAAATGATTTATTGCCAATTTGACATGAAATAGATTTACCGGTAACTTCAGTCACTGAGATTGACTTGAATCATGTGGTATTGAGTAAAAGTCTTTATTCCATGTTGGCCTTTTTTGTGTCAGTTACACTGTCTATTTATACTATCTTAGAACTACAATACATCGCTCCCATTTTGAGATGGCAACTTAATATTCAGTCGTTGCATTTTTACTTATAGTAATCAAGGAATAAACAGTCTTTTGAGATTAAGAAAGGTATTTATTTTATTATTTAAAGAAAATAACATTGATTGAATTCGTCACTGTTAATTTAAGCTATAATCTTCTCTGACTATAAGTGAGGAATACACAAGGCTCGTGGAATGGTCTGTGTAGGGAAATAATGGTTTGGTTGGCCATGTTTAACTCTCATACATCTTGGAGTGAAGAGGATGTGAGAGCAGATATGGAGTTGAGTTGAAGCGACATGATTATATATTTCAGAACCAAGGGTTGAAGTTTGATTCTTCTAAAATGGCTTGTTTGCATCCAGGAGAGGCCTGTTAAACTTGCCATGGTTCTGTCTTCTGCAACAGCTTATAATGGGAAATATAAAACGCATACACTTTAGATTGCCCCAGAATTAGTTACTGCCTTATACCCTCTAAAAAGCTTGGCTTTCCTATGCCAACCTTAAGGTATGCACATTCTTTGACATGCTTTTTCAGTACACCTAGTGTAAAACTTAACACTGGATGTAATGGTCATCAATGTCAAACGTTTTGAAAAACAGTGCTTTAGTTGTTATATTGATATATTAAAGAGTAAATGTTCATTCCTTTGTGAGATTTGTACATGTTTACATTTGCACAGTTGCCAGGAAAGTATTTGTATAGTCTTGACTATCAAATGGAATGAAACTAAGTTAAATGAAAGAGGACTAACCTAATAAACAAGTGAAGTCAGTGTCTATTGGTTACTTAAAGTTTGAGCTCCTTGATCATTGGCTTGGCGCGGAGGCCCAGCAGCAGGTTATTAGCTGCCAGGGCAGACATCTCATTGCGGGTGGAGTAGGAGGCACTAGCAATGTGGGGGAGGATCACTGTAGAAAAAGAATGATGCAAACTTTGTAATATAGTTGTTTTAGGCTTTATAGTGATTCTCGTACTTTTAAGTTACTGAAAAATTATTCCTCAGAGAAATCCCAGTAACAAACTTGTATTGTCTGGCAAAGAATTTTGAGGGTCTATCCAAACTGTATCCAGACTTAATTTCCCTTCATTAAATGTGTGAGTGTAAAATAAGAAGACATACCACAGTTTTTGAGTGTAAAGAGAGGGTGGTCTGTGGGCAGGGGCTCAGGAACGGTCACATCTAGTCCAGCCCCTGCAATCTGTCCGGTAGATAGCGCGTCATATAGGTCCTCCTGGTGCACCACGCCGCCTCTAATGCAACCACAGAGAGAGCACAAGCACTCTGTTAGTAGGCTCACTTACGCACGTCGGAGCAGATCGGGCTCTGCGTGTGGAGAGCAAATTCCAGCCATGGTAGTTAAAGGGTTATCTGTGGAGGTCATATTTATCTTTAGCTGAATTCTTCACTTTAGCAGAGATAGTGTGAGATGTTGTTGATCTGTTTGGGCTTGGACGCATTGAGAGTTATGTGTTGTGTTATTATGTTTTCTGTGAATGTATGATAAACAAACCTGCTGGTGTTAATGAAGATGGAGGTTTTCTTCATCTTTGAGAACAGGTCCTTGTTGCAGATCTCCTTCGTCTCTGGCGTGAGAGCACAGCACGCGGCCAGGAAGTCAGACCGTTTGGCCAGTTCATCCATGGAGACTAGAACAATATGCACACATGGTCAAAGGTACTCATATTGGTTATTTAGAAGATGGTCGACATCCGGGGATCACTAGCAACGGACGAGTACAATTTCAATAATAATAATTCAGAAAGAAAATTACATGGGGGGGGGGGGTGCTTACCATATTCTGCATTGATCAAACTAGCCAACTCAGGCCTGGGTTCCACATCGGTGTAAATAAACTTCTTAACTTTGAATGGTGCAAGGCGTTCGGCAATAGCAACCCCTTCAAATGAAAGAATATAGATGTTGTCAAACGGGCAAACAACATCTACAATTGTGAGGGACCTCTGAATGAGGTAATGTAATGAATCGGTGTACATATATACTTTATATATATATATATATATATATATATATATATATATATAAAGTATATATGTACACCGATGGCCGATGCATTTGTTTTACACTGTGTGTGTCTGTGTGGGTGTGTTAGTGGATGTGTGTGTGCATGCATGTGTGAGAGAGAGAGAGAGAGAGAGAGTGTTTTTGTTATGCATACCAATTCTCCCCAGGCCAAAGATGCCCACAGTGCTGTTAGCCAGCTCATGTCCACACAGCCACAGAGTTCTCCACGTTCCCCAGCCTCCGCTGCAGGTTGGCACAAAGGGTAGCACACCAATACACAGGGTATACACTATCAGTGTGTATTTGATGAGTGTATTAGTGTGTATGTGTCTTACACTTCAGTTTTATGTCCCCTGGTACATAAAGTAGCACGCCCCTAATTAGTGACATGAGCCAACCCATCTGTGTGCCTATGATGACACCTCTGTGGTTAGGCTCTATTCTATATATATATATAGTGTGATGTTGTTCTAGTAATGTATGAGTGGTGTGTATGCCGTTACGTCTTGGCCTCGTGCGTGGCCTCGATCAGCCTCCTAGAGGTGGCGAGGAGCAGAGCTACGGTCAGCTCGGCCACAGCATCCGTCAGCACTTCAGGGGTGTAGCCCACACGGATACCCCTGAGCAGTAGAGCTTTAATGGAAGCGTGTTCACAAACAGATACGCATGCATTTTTACACACACGCACGCACGCACACACACACACACACACACACACACACACACACACACACACACACACACACACACACACACACACACACACACACACACACACACACACACACACACACACACAACGCAACACACACATAACGCAACGCAATTGACAAACACTTCTCACTCACCGTTTCTTAAGCTCTTCCAGAGAGAGATGGTCGAACCCCACTGACATAGTGCTAACGACCTTCAGGTTAGGGCCTACAGCCATACTCATCAGAAGAAGCACACAAACACACACACACACACACACACACACACACACACACACACACACACACACACACACACACACACACACACACACACACACACATTATTACTCAAAAAACAATACATTTGGGGGGTTGCTCTTTGCATTCAGATAAGCTACTTGCAGCAGCCATAGGTTGCCAGGGCTGACCTGCAGCGTCCAGTAGTTCTGCATCGATCTTCTCCGTTAGCACACAGAGCAGTGCGTCGACCCCCTTCACCTTCTGAAGCAGCTCCTTCCTGGGCACTGGGACGTCGTCTGAGTCCCACAGCTCATATTGCACCCTGCAAACACAAAACTCATTATGACCTGACTTGGTATGCAATACAATACCACTATGATTTGTATTTCATTTTCCTGTAGTTAATCAGGAAAGGAAACTTATCCTTACGAAATATCTTTCGCAGCGAGCTGGCCAAGAATTCTAAATGCAGAGTTTATTTGAACAAGTTATGCCAAGTCGACAGAGCATAACACAAAAATAAATTTGAAAGGCCGTAGTTGTGGCAGTGTATGTGTACTCCTCTACTACTCTAGGCCTGCCTAACCATTGGTAAACAGTTAGGTATGATAATGATGATAAACTGATGATGAAACTCACGCACAATACTAACTCAAAAAAGTTCATTTAGTCTAACTTGATAAATTAACAATTAAGGTACAAACTAATTAATACTAGTCTGTTTACATGAACATACAAGTTAACACGCACACTAAATAAGGCCTCAACAGATATCCAACAAAGCCCTGATTTATATACATATATTGCTGCACAAAGTGTGCAGTGTCCCGAATTACACTTAAATCACCAGTCTCTGTATGACGCGAGGACTCACTGCCCAGATTCCTGCAGGATCTTCAGGCCCACAGGTGGGATCTGTCTGGTGACGTAGACCTTGGACATGCTGGACATGTTCCGCTGAACGGCACCGGCAGTCGCATTCCTAAAAAGGTTCAACGGCGCTACGGCGATGTGCTGGAGACGACGCAGGGACACACGGCTGCACCACATCACGGAGAGAGGGTTGAGTCTGTGGACAGGGCCCTGAGAGACAAACAGGCAGGCAGACACTGGTACTTTGGAACTGACCCCATGTGTAGGTATCAGACTTTACTTAGTGGGAGGCACAGATTGTGGTCTTTCTGACCAATATGAGAGGTGGGAGGATGCGGAGGACTCCCCGATAGGTCTTTACAGCAGGAATGGGGCTTTCAACTGTAAAAGCTCCCAGACAACAGAGAGATTAGGGCAGAAAAGATAGGAAATAGTGAGGGAAAAACGTGGGAAACCGAGGGACACACACACACACACACACACACACACACACACACACACACACACACACACACACACACACACACACACACACACACACACACACACACACACACACACAAGAAGGACACATTTTCATGTCAATGTTTTACTTTTCCATGATTGACCTTTGTCTGTATAAACATAAAGGGTCTCAAAAATGACTAGCAGCCTTACAAAAATCTGGTTAATTGATTTTGGTGTGCTCTTTCAGAATGGTTACTATATAAGATACCATATAATATAGGTACCACTGCAAGTTGAAGATGATTATGCCAAAATATATCAAAACATGTCAAGTCATTGCAGCCTTTCATAAGCATGCTGCTTGATCATAGAGTTTCTGCTAACTAGCATGCTAATTCGCAGAAACAATTACATCTAATAACAACATTTTGTAGCTTGTCTTATGATGCCAAATTTTATAAATGTCATAAGCGTTATTGACTGACAAGGTTTATATGTCTTCCTAGTCTCACCCTCTATTGGAAGTCTTTGTCACGTGATAAAAAATAACCCGGAACCGTTCCAAGTTTCTAGCCATTCAGAGCCATTCATTCGCTACAGTTCTTCGCATACACTGACAGGTAGCAATCTCACATCAATTGCGTTATTTTAATGTTTTTAAAGGTTGCACAATTTATTTATATCATCATAACTTTACTTTAAATGTGTGCCATTTTCTGTTCGCTTGTGGCGTATGTGTCATAGCTGTTCGCTAGTATTTTTTGCATGTGTTCTTGCCTTATGCCGGCTTCTCAGACAGTGCCACCTATTAGGCTAACATTAGTTGCTAACATTATGCTGCTTTCCGTAGGCCCACTCTCACTCACACACACACAGACACACACACAAACATACATACACAAATACACGCACAAACAACCTTAATGGAAGAGTTACTCTGTCAGGCTTAGCATAGGACTATAATTGCCTTCGGTTGCTTCAAGAGAGCCGATACAAAGCAAAGCTAGCGGAGAGTAGTCTAGCGAGTAAGGTTTATAACTTTATGGGTTTATAACGATGCTTAGGTGTTGGTGACTAGTTAGTAACGTTGGCTAATTTAGCTCTAACTGACCAATGCGTTGGTTTTTTGTTAGATTGCCTTGATGTGTACGGTCACTTCATACATGTTTGGAACATAAACAAGAAACCCTGCCAAATGCACTCAGCTGTTTGTCCTCTGTGTTATGATGTCTCTGGTTCTTTAGCTTTTTCTTGCACCAGCGGATTTCCCCCTCTTCCCCTCCCGCTATGGCTGCAGATTCAATGGAGATCGACGACTCTCTGTACAGGCAAGTTTCTTGTAAATGTCTATCGTGTCTAAGTCTAGATGGATAAAAATAGACAATGTATTGGCATACAGGAACCCTCCTGAGCGGAAATCACATGGAGATCCCATGCAGTTGACACGTTATTATTCACTTATTGTTACAGAGTTTATGTATTTTTTTCCTGTGGGTTACTATTGTCTCTTCTTTCGTATTCTAGCCGTCAGCGCTATGTACTGGGAGACACCGCTATGCAAAAGATGGCCCAGTCTTCAGTCTTCCTCAGTGGAATGGGCGGATTGGGAATTGAGATAGGTGTGCCAACTAGTATTTTTTTTTCCAGTGAACTGAGTTATGGCATTGTCATGTCCACATGATCATAATGCAAATCATCAGACCCTTTGAGGACCCATCGTAATCAAGTATAACTATTGTTTTATGTTTATTCACAGCCAAGAATATTGTCCTTGCTGGTGTTAAGGTAAGATATTTCACAAACAATGTTGTCGTGATTACAAAAGTTAATGTTCCCTACTGGATTACTGATGTCTGTGTGTGTGTCTATACGTCTACAGACAGTAACCCTACATGACACCAAGCAGTGTGAAGTTTGGGATCTGGGCATCAACTTCTTCATCCGCCAAGACGATGTGTTCAACCAGAGGACGAGGTAAGGCTGACAGGGTGGCACGTGCCTTGTATAGCTGTCCTGATGTGAAAAATCGATTAAAATACAGGCCAAATCAATGATGATTCATATTTCTCTTGGGCCTCTCTTACTCACCCACATACTTATCCGACAAATGAAGTCCCTTTTATATGCATGTTGGTTGAGTTTTTTTTTCTCCCTCTTTCAATGATAATGTATGGATACACACATACCTGTTCCAGGGTGGAAGCTGTTTTCCCAAGGATAGTGGAGCTGAACCCTTACGTTCATGTTGAGAAGTCTTCATCCACTCTGGATGACAACACTGACCTCAGCTTCCTCAGAAAGTACCAAGTAAGAGCCGTGCACACAATACTTCCTAATCGATTATTAGATCATTATTTCAATCAAAATATATTGCTAGAGTATGTGTGTTCGTGTACCGCTTAAGAAATGTAAACGCATTGTTTAGATTTGTCGGTGGTATCGTTTTTGGTTGGGCTCGGGAAAGTGCTTTCAAGGTTTTTGATAGTCTTTAATGTCTTCATGTTTTGTAGATTTGGGCCTACTGATCTTTGTAATGTACATTACACCACATTAACTAATGTGTTTTTATGTGTGACAAATTGTGTTGTGCTTTTCTCTGCTCTCCAGTGTGTTATTTTGACTGAAGCCAGCCTGAATCTCCAAAAGAGAGTGAACGAGTTCTGCCACTCACAAGAGCCTCCCGTCAGAGTACGTCTAGGCAGCGCTGGCTCGCCTTCCCTGGTAGATTCTGAAGGTGCAGACCGTCCATCCATATCCCATCCATGTCTCATCCATTGTGTCCCCTCTCCGCTGCAGTTCATCAGTTGCAGTGCCCATGGGATCTGCGTGAGGGTGTTCTGTGACTTTGGGGATGACTTCGAGGTGTCGGACCCCACGGGGGAGGAGCCCAAGGAGATCTTCATCCAGAGCATCACTCAGGTTTGAACTCCAGAATAATCTCTTTGCTTGTGAAACGCACCTTTAAAACCATAAAAGTACTTGCTTAAAATACTTAATGAAAAATAATGGCTGAAAAGAGGTAGGAATGAGAGCTAATACTATGTGTACCTTCATGTGCAAAAAGTATTACATGTGTGCATTTCTGTAGTCCTATCTGCTTATTGTTTTGGTGAAGCCAAAGGGGAACCTTTTGTAGCTAGAAAACACTAATCTGGCATCACTCAATCGACTAGCGTTAACTCACTTGAAGGCGGGTGTCTGTTGAAGTTTAAAACTATTGGATCTGCCCAGTGCCACTCTGGATCTGCCATAACCAATCGCTATCGTTTGGTCGTGACGTATGTCGTGCGCCGGAACCGGCCGGGAATCACGTCGCGCACAGGCTGTAAACAAACCAAACACTGCGTCCTTCAACGAGAGCTGACTTTAACGTCATTGTTCTCAGCCACTCCCTCTGTTCGCTGATTGGACGCACACAATTTGGACAGAGAAAACCCGCAAATATACCGCAAATCCAGACGTAGTACTGAAGGGAAATGAAAATCGAGCGGAAGTACTTAGGCGGGCGAAGCCAGGCTAGTTAGAAGGCAGGAGGATTTAAGAATTAAAAAAAACATAGTAAGTGTGTAACTGGCTGTGCAGCGGCAACTAGCCTAGCCTACTGTCGAAACGAAGATTCTTGTAAGCAAAGGGAGAAGCACAAACTAGCTATTATTTATTCCTTTGTAGAACACAGCATTGTATTCATAATTTTAAGAGACACTAATGCCTGCGCATTGTACCGATTACCCCCTCTCAGGGCAGCCCAGGGGTGGTGACTTGCATGGACAACCGGCCGCACGGCCTGCAGAACGGCCAGTCCGTCCTCTTCAGGGAGGTCAACGGCATGCAGGAGCTCAACGGCAGCACGCGGCCAGTGACAGGTACTGTACCACAGCGGCCGTTTTAGCTGGATTCCTCTCTTGTACATATCTGTGTATACACTTTATAGTGAGTTCCCACGGGGTTGGTGTGACTCACAGCTGCAATATAGTCCCGGCATCGCTCAAGAGGCCACGCTGACAAGGAAGTGAGGCCATGTGGTCACCCTGGAAGTGACGCACATGATGTTCCTCAGGCAGACGTCTTCCTTTGTGGCTTTTAGGTCGAGAGATATGTTGTTTGTTCTGCAGTTTGTACCTCGACCCTATATAGCCTACTTTTCAGCGATGGATTTAAATATTGCTATACACTTCTGTGTGTGTGTGTGTGTGTGTGTGTGTGTGTGTGTGTGTGTGTGTGTTTTCAGTCCTTTCGCCTCATAGTTTTTCAATAGAAGACACATCCCATCTCCGACCCTATGCACATGGAGGTTTCTTTGCCCTGGTGAAAACGCCCATGACGTTCAGCTTCGTAAGTTGTCACGCTGCAGCTAAGCAACCAGAGCCCTGAATAGGAATAACAAAGGGATGCATCATATTGTACGCGTTGTGTGTACGTTTCAGGAGACGATGGAGAAACAGCTGTGGGGTCCTCAGGTTCTGACCCCAGACTTCAGTAAACCAGAGGTGAGGGGGTGCGTTCAGCGGGGTCTTTGAACCAGACAGTTTCCTCGTGTCCCCTCTGGCTGACCTTGACCTTGTACCCATCAGGCACCGCTACAGATCCACGCAGCCATGTTGGCTCTGGACACCTTCCAGGAGCAGCAGGGGAGGATGCCCAACATCGGGTAACCTAAACCCCCATCCTCTTTCGCTTTCCGTTCTGCGTCTGGTTTTTCATTCACTGTCATTGAAGATAAAATCCCTTTGCCGACGTGTCCAGTGATGACCGGCTCACGGTTGTTTCTAAAACGTATTCAAGAAGGGCAGGAGGTAAAGTCTCTGCTTAATTATGCCTTCAGGTGTCTACAGGATGCCGAGGTTTTAGTGAAGCTCACGGAGGAAGTCAACGGCCGGCTCAAGAATAAAGTGAGTCCCAATACGGTTTGAACCTCCCACGGTCTCCCACAGCCCGATGTGCACCCTCCTCTTATTGCGGCACCCTTCCTGTGAACCCCTCCTCCCAGGCTCCAGTGAACGCTGAGCTGGTGCGCTGCCTTTCCCGGACAGCGAGAGGCGCCCTCCCCCCGTTGGCGGCGGCTGTAGGCGGCCTGGCCAGTCAGGAAGCGCTCAAGGCCCTGACCGGGAAGTTTTCCCCGCTGCAGCAGTGGGTGGGTCAGCCTGTGCATGCATCAAACAGTCAATGTTCTCCCAAAGCATCCTATTATATCCTGTTGAATCTCTTTAAAACAAAAATTGTAATACATGCATGCATTTGCATATATCTATATCGATCTATATATATCACAAAATTTGGTATGGTATTCATTCTTGTTTAGATTATTAATTAAATTATTTCTTATCATCTAATCAACCCGCATGTCTTATCCTCATTTTTAGTTTTACCTGGATGCTATCGAGTTGTTTCGGCCGCTCCAGTCTCTTCCCGTGGAGGAGTTCTCCAGCAGGGGCGACCGCTACGACGGTCTTAGAGCCTGCATCGGAGAGTCAATGTGTCTGGAGCTGCACAAGCTCAGGGTGTTCATGGTGAGAGCCACACCGCTGATCACAGCCTGTGTGTTGACCGTCACGGAGGCGTGGTTCATAGTGATCACAGCCTGTGTGCTGACCGTCACGGAGGCCGGTTCATAGTGACCGGGGTGTCCTCTCTCTTCCAGGTGGGCTGTGGCGCCATCGGCTGTGAGATGCTGAAGAACTTTGCTATGCTCGGCGTTGGATTGGCAAAGTGCTCGGGAGAGGTAGAACTTGAAGTTTAGATAATCTGCCTGGCATCCAGGTCTCGACATTGTATTTTGTATTTGTTTTGTTGCTGATTTGTAACGTTTCCATTTTGGGACTAAATGTTTGTGTCTTCAGGTGTTCATTACAGACCCGGACCTCATAGAGAAATCCAACCTTAACCGACAGTTTCTCTTCAGGCCATATCATATACAGGTGAGCAGATGATCCTTCCTCTTAGCAGAGCTATTGTAGAGTGGCCTAGGCCACTCCCATCTATAGTAATGAAACAGGAAACAGACATACCAGGCTTGAGCTTTTGGGGCAGAGGTGCTTGACAGTGTAGAAATGAACGGGGTGAATGAAGCTAAATGCTACCCAGCTTCACTATTCACTTCACTATACCCAGCTTCACTATTTCAGCTGTGTATGGCCTACTCACAGCTAATGTCGCAAATAACACAATCTACTGGTTCCTGGGATTACACTAACACTTGCCTTTTCCATTCCCTTCGTACACTTTCCTCTCCTCCATTTCTACCACAACCCCGCCCACACACACCTGGCTCTCTCCCGTCAGAAGCCCAAGAGCAGCACGGCGGCGGCGGCCACGCTGGAGATCAACCCGGAGCTGCAGGTGGACGCCCACCTGCACAAGGTGTGCCCCGCAACCGAGGGCACCTACAGCGACGCCTTCTACTCCCGCCTGCACCTGGTGGTGACGGCGCTGGACAACGTGGAGGCCCGCAGATACGTGGACAGGTCAGCAGAGGCCTGTCGCCATGACGATGTACATATACATTTAGCAGATGTTAGCATGGTGAAAGGTCATGGCGTCTATTGGAAGGGAAAACCAAGCACATTATTGTAGAGTAGTTTGCCTAGTAGTACAATGCTTTGATCCCGGTACAAATCTCGTTTGAATGCACTAAGTTTCAAAAACATAGAATGAAATAATATGGACTCAAATTGCCCTGTATGGGTGCATGTTACTGGCCATTTGTGGTAATCAGTTGATGCCAATCAAGCATGCTTGCGCCACCAATCGAAAAGCCTGAGCGAAAGCCTGAACAGCAGTAAAGCCCTGCCTCAAAGAGAAGTGTACCAGGTACTGAATAAATAATAGTATAACCCGTTGAACACAAATCTAACCAGTTCCACTTTTGTCCGTACAGTCGAAGTGTATCCAATCAGAAAGCTCTCCTGGATTCGGGGACGATGGGAACCAAAGGACACACAGAGATCATTGTGCCAAACCTGACAGAGTCCTACAACAGCCACGTATGTCGTCCTTTGGAAGCACACGGGATCAGCTTATAAGAACCATGAGACACCTGCTGACCTGGCATGGCGCAATATCAGCTTACTAGATAGCTCATACAATGGCGACTGTGTATGTATGTGCTAGTCTGGTGGTAGGCTGTGCTCCATCCCAGTGCTTGGGGAGTCACCTGCTCTCTCTCGCCCATCAGCGGGACCCCCCTGAGGAGGAGATCCCGTTCTGCACCCTGAAATCCTTCCCAGCGGTCATAGAGCACACCATCCAGTGGGCCCGGGACAAGGTGGGAACCCCCTCCGCCCTGCCTCACAGGCTCCTTTCACTCCTGGTGCAGGTTCAGAACCAGTACCACGCTAAAAGGTACCTGGCCTCATATTTAACGCAGTCACAGTGACCTCTTCTCTCTGTGTTATGTAGTTTGAAAGCGGGTTCACTCAAAAGCCCTCCACCTATAACCTCTTCTGGCAGACTCACTCTTCGGTGGAAGCAGTGCTTCAGGTAGGTGTTTGGTACATCCATAATATAACTAATAATACAAATAAGATCATACATATTTTCTTAATTTATATGGCCATAATGCAAGTGTTTGTGTGTGTGTGTGTGTGTGTGTGTGTGTAGAGGATGCAGTCGAGGGAGAGTCTGGAGGGGGCTTTCCAGGTCATCAAGCTGCTGAGCAAGCGGCCCAGCCAATGGGAGCACTGCATCATCCTGGCTCGCCTTAAATTTGAGAAATACTTCAAGAAAAAGGTAAAGAACGGCCCTGGGAACCTCGATCTGTTCACATCTCGGCATGGGAAAGACTGTATTTATCATAACACTGATGTTGTCTATAAGGCCCTCAGCATTCGAATGCATTGTAATATGGATGTTGTTGATGTTGTCTTGAAGGCCCTTCAACTGCTGCACTCCTTTCCTCTGGACACGCGGTTAAAGGACGGCAGTAAGTATACTAACCTGTATGTGGCTCAGTCACGCCCAACCTCATACTTCATGCCCCACCTCATACGTCACACCTGGTTATTATCCTGCGTTTCCACTGCAGGGTGCGGAACGGATCGGATCGCAAAGGGGCGGTAGGGAGGGGGCGGTATAGCCCAGCTCAGTTCCGAGGTCGCGTTTCCACCGCCGACAGTACCCTTTGTGGTAGGCCGGATGTCGATCGCCGCGGCAGCTACGTAAACATCGTAAACAACGTCTTCCTCCGCAAGAATGCAGACGAACGTCTCCACCTCCTTGTTCGCCCAAGCAAGCTTTTTACGCGACATGTTAATTGTAAAGAATAATACCTCGAGGCTACTGTTTGTTTGTTTTTATCCCTGCGTCACCCGGAAGTGACGATTCTGTCGACCAATCAACGGAGGGGGGGTGTAGCTAGAATTCCAGGGTACCCTTTCAGGCGTCTGGTCTCGTTTTGGGTACCGCAACGGAGGAGTCCCTAAAATGGGGTCGGAACGGGTACGACAAAGTCCGGGTCACGCCCACTTTTGGCGGTGGAAACGCGACCCGACCCGCACCTTTGCGATCCGATCCGTTCCGCACCCTGCAGTGGAAATGCGCCATTAGAAAAGGGAAAGGTTGTAATGGAGTTTGCTCAATTTAAAAGGTTTTGATTTAAATCTGAATCTCTGTTAAATGTTCATGGCAAGGTAAGTCTAATTTTCATTAAAATTCCCACATCGGCTTACGGTCTGGCGTGCCAAGTGATGGCAGCATAGAGCAGCCGGCTCCCGACCAAATTAACAAAAAGTGTCCGAAACTCAAATGTATTCTTTTGCAAGGCGATGAAGCTGTAAAGGAAGTAACTGACGTACGAAGATGCCCAGAAAAGGAAAATAAGCCACAAAAGTAGTTAGGACGACCAACTGTCGCTAGCTAGCAGCAACATGGTGGACGATATGACGCAGGAAGAATTAGCCCCGAGCGGCGACGCTAACTAAGGCTTAATTCTGAAAGAACTACGAGACTTCAGGAAAGACCCCAACCAGCAACTTATCGGTATAAAGGAGGACATAAATAAAATACACCAAAGAATGGAAGAAGCAGAAGAGCGGATCGATACTGCAGAGACACGGATTCAGGCATGGGAAGAGGTGGTATCCGTGTTGGTGAAACTACAGGAGCAGACGGAGGCTAAACTGACTGATTTGAAGGGGCGTTCGAGTCGGGAAAATGTCAGAATCTACGGAGTAAAAGAGGGAGCTGAAGACGGCACTACATCGTTGACAGCTTTTGTGGAAGAGCTGCTGATGAGTGGTCTGGAGCTCCCCCCCTCCACAGCGTTAAACATCGAGAGGGTGCACCGGGCGCTCGGTCCTAAACCCCCGCCGGACGCACCGCCAAGGACGCTGGTGGCGAAGTTCTCCAGTTACAGAGTGAAAGAAGATGTACTCAAAAAAGCCTGACAAAAAAGAGGTTTTGATTTCAAAGAATAGAAGATACACTTGGACAACGACTACGCACTGGAGCTACAACAGAGACGGCGGCAATATGCGGAAACGAAAGCGGCACTTAAGGAAAGAAACATACGATTTCAGAGTCCTTTCCCGGCCCGATTGACTGTTTTTCGAAGACGGCACTGTGATCTACAACTCAGCTGAGGAGGCAACCGCGCACATGGTGGAGAGAGGGATACCAGTGACAGTTCTGAAATCCCAACCTCCCTTCTGGACCAGATTAACCGGCTGATTTGGTGACCAAGCAGAAAGCAGGTCAACAGAGTCTTCGCGTCTCAAGCCAAACTTCAAGGAGCGGCTCCATGCTTTCTGACACAAGACACTTGATAAATAGTAGCCTGAATTGTGTTTGATCGTGCTAAAAGAACATGGTAATTTAGCCGGTAAAATAGTGTGTATCGATGCCTACTTTTGAACTGGTTATTCTTCTCTCTCTCAATTACAGTGACTTCTACATTAACAGGTGATTAATGCATAGAGCATATCAACATAGACAGACACAAGATAAAATACGTAGAACGCTACATGTAGTCGATTATTTATTTATTTATATATATATATATATATATATATACACTGCTCAAAAAAATAAAGGGAACACTAAGAAATGCCACCCCACACCATTACTGACCCACCGCCAAACCGGTCATGCTGGTGGATGTTGCAGGCAGCAGAACGTTCTCCACGGCGTCTCCAGACTCTGTCGCGTCTGTCACATGTGCTCAGTGTGAACCTGCTTTCATCTATGAAGAGCACAGGGCGCCAGTGGCGAATTTGCCAATCTTGGTGTTCTCTGGCAAATGCCAAACGTCCTGCACGGTGTTGGGCTGTAAGCACAACCCCCACCTGTGGACGTCGGGTCCTCATACCACCCTCATGGAGTCTGTCTCTGACCGTTTGAGCAGACACATGCACATTTGTGGCCTGCTGGAGGTCATTTTGCAGTTCTCTGGCAGTGCTCCTCCTGTTCCTCCTTGCACAAAGGTGGAGGTAGCGGTCCTGCTGCTGGGTTGTTGCCCTCCTGCGGCCTCCTCCACGTCTCCTGATGTACTGGCCTGTCTCCTGGTACCGCCTCCATGCTCTGGACACTACGCTGACAGACACAGCAAACCTTCTTGCCACAGCTCGTATTGATGTGCCATCCTGGATGAGCTGCACTATCTGAGCCACTTGTGTGGGTTGTAGACTCCGTCTCATGCTACCACTAGAGTGAAAGCACCGCCAGCATTCAAAAGTGACCAAAACATCAGCCAGAAAGCATAGGAACTGAGAAGTGGTCTGTGGTCACCACCTGCAGAACCACTCCTTTATTGGGGGTGTTTTGCTAATTGCCTATCATTTCCACCTGTTGTCTATTCCAGTTGCACAACAGCATGTGAAATTGATTGTCAATCAGTGTTGCTTCCTAAGTGGACAGTTTGATTTCACAGAAGTGTGATTGACTTGGAGTTACATTGTGTTGTTTAAGTGTTCCCTTTGTTTTTTTGAGCAGTTTATATATATATATATATATATATATATATATATATATATATATATATATATATATATATATATATATATATATATATATATGAAAACCAACTCCCTGCAGACTATTGAGCCTTGATGCGGAAAAAGCTTTCGATAGCCAATTGGAATTTTTTATATAAAACACTAGAGAAATTTGGTTTTCATCGGACATTTATTAAGACTATTAAACCATTATATAACAGCCCAATAGCAAGATTAAAAATAAACTGAGCCTTTTAAATTTTAACCTCAATAGAGGGACTAGACAGGGTTGTCCGATTAGCCCATTACTATTTGCAATTTACATTTAAGCTTTGAGTTTGGGGGTCATCCAAGATGAAAATATCACCGGTATCAAAATGCTAGGACAGGAACATAAACTCGTTATTCGCAGATGATATTTTAATATATCTGTTCCACCCGGAGAAATCATTTTTGAAACTCTTATCATTCTTAGATATTTTCAGTGCTGTGTCAGGTAACAAATTGAATATTGCTAAAACCCAGATACTGAGCTTTAATTATAAGCCTAGCCACCATAAAAACTCATTCCAAGTAGTCATTCCAAAAGAACTAACGAAATTGTGTAATTTAAATTTCAACCCCTTGAAGAAGAAAATAAAAGAGGATATAAAAAGATGGAATTTATTACCTATATTGAGATTTGAATCACGAATTGAATCAGTAAAGATTAATGTATTACCTAGGATGTTGTATTTACTCCAGACTCTCCCAATTGAAATAACAGACAAACAATTTAATGAGTGATAAATTAATTTAACGGTACATTTTGGCATGGGATAAAACCAAGAATAAAATGTTGTACTATCCAATTAGCCAAAAATAAGGGAGGACTTGCACTTCCTTGCCTGAAGGACTATTATACATCGGCCCAGCTGAGAAGCGGGTTTTTGTTGGTGCAACTCTGATTACCGGGCAACATATCCGGAGAGGTTCCAATCCAAGCGAGGCTAGGGGATAAAAGATTAATTAGAAACTTAATGGAAACAGATAATAAGTGCATCAATCTCTCATTTAAAACATGGTTAAACACTATCACAAGGTGTGATTTGCAGGAAGTAATTAAGATCCTGAAATGGTGCCCTCATGGCCTCGACTTTTTACCAAGCAAATTGGACGCAAATTATAATGGCTGGGCTAAGCAGGGTCTCTCATCATACTGCACCTTCTTTAATAAGGGAACACTGAGCGACTTTCAAACGTTAAAAAGACCATGGGTTGAACAATTGTGATTTTCTTTTAGATTTTTACAGGTACGTCATCACATAAATAGTTCCCTGTTAGTCTAAATGCCTTTGAAAACTCTTTAATGAAAGTCTTTATTAGTGCATATAGTGCACACTTTTTCTGTGAGACTCTGGGCTTAAAGTAATCTCAAGATTATATAAGGGCCTTCAGGATATCAAAATAGACAAGTACCACCTATATAAAACAGAAATGGGAAAGGGAAGCTATGAGAGGTATCCCCGAGGAAGTTTGGCTACAATTTTGTGAATTTCAATGGAAAATATCAGGCCCAGTCTCATGGAGAATGTTTGGCTGGAAGAGTCTGATTCTTCATTACTCCTGCCCAGTCGTCTCATTACTCAGGCTCTTCCAGCTGCTGGAGGCATTGTGGCTCTGTGGAAGGCAATAACTACCACTTGTTTTGGGAATGTCCTATAATCCTCACTTTCTGGCAGAAGATCCATACAGAGCTAGAATTTGTGTTTGAGACTAAAATTATTTCTAATTCGGACGAATTACTTTTTGGTTTACTTCATTCAATTTCTACTAATTATCAACAAAATATCTTTTTGGAATTCTTAGTGTAGCTGCCAGGAAAGCAATCCAGAGGAAATGGCTAAAACCAGACATCCCATCGTTAGAAGACTGGTATGATATAATCCATGATATTTTTGCAATGGAAAGAATAACGTTCTCTGTGAGGCTCCAGCAGAGTATATTTGAAAAAATATGGGAATATTGGAAGATATTTATCTCCCAGAAACTACCGTATTTTCTGCACTATAAGGCGCACCGGAGTATAGAATAGAATAGAATCTTTATTTGTCATTGGGTTAAAATACAATGTATTTACACAACAAAATTAAGGTGCAGATCTTGTTCAGTGCTTTTTTAAAAATAAATAAATAGAATACAGTAAGAAATATTAATAAATATATAACAACAATAACAACAATAACCCCAATAACCCCTCCCCCTGCCTTCCACGTAAGGCACATTAAAGTGTCCTACACCCTCCCCTCCCTCCCAGACAACAACGCCTTCTGCCCACATACAGTATATCTAAATAGCAGCAGGTCCAGGAAGGTAAGCAAGATGAGGATTGTCCAGAGGTAGTGTAGATCGTTTATGTGGTTGTCTATGTATTGCACAGGGGTTATTTTTTGTTTAGCGTACGTATGGCCCAGGGGAAGAAGCTGTTGGTTAGTCTGGAGGTGCCTGATTTCATTGAACTGTAACGCCTGGCAGAGGGAAGCAGATCCAACAGGTGGTGAGCAGGGTGCGCAGCGTCTTTTAGAATGGCATTGGTCCCGTTTCGGCAGCGGGAGCTGGCCAGCTCTTCCAGGGAGGGCAGTGGGCAGCCTGTGATCTTCTGAGCTGTGCCTATGACCCTCTGAAGTGCAATAAGTATAAGCCGCAGCAGCTAAATTGAATGATGTGTACATATATAAGCCGCACTAGACTATAAACCTCAGATGTTTTAATGTTTAATTACCATTAGGGCTGGCCCGAATGCCATTTTTCAGGCTTTGAATACTCGTTGGTTTTTCCGAGCGAATACTCGTTCCAGAAAAAAACACCATCAAAAACAAGATTAATATTCCCTATATACTCCCTGGAACCGATTTTGACAGTATCTGAATATTTTGTTGAAGATTTAATTGCTTTTGAACGTTAATTAGTAGGCCTAAGTAGGTTGAAGTTCCTTAGTTTTTCCTTGTGAAAGCGAACAGCTGTTCCGTGTCTTTTTCTTTTTAACTTTTTATTGAAAACACCCCTTGTTCGGTTTGTTCTTTTTATTGTCTATAAAAAAAAAGGATGGAGCAGCGTATATCTTGCATTACTGATGATTGTGAACTGTGTATATAAATGTGACTCCAAATAAAAATCTGTGTTTTGTTAGAAAATGTAATGGGTTAAACAGACTTTACTGATCACACACACATATGAAATCAGTCACACCAACAATCAGTTCCTGCGGTTGCTTTTTGCCCCCTCTTTGAACTATCCTTATGCCAGTAAACAGTCGATTTGCGGAACCAATGAAAAATTTCGCATTTTTTTCTGACTCCCATACAACTTTTTCTGTTACTGAGGTCCAGTACTGATGTAAGAGGTGTGTCTGATTTAGCCACTCTATAATGAGTCATAACTCTTGTGATACAATGCGATAGAAAAAATATGCTTGTTTTCTCACCATGTTAAGGTTGTATCCTTTTTTTTTCCTCAAAGGTTTGTTTTGGCAATCACCCAAAAGACCCCCGTCGCCTATTGAATTCAACTTGAAAGACAATTTGTGAGTATGGGCTTCATTCAAGATGGGTTTCAGTGACCCACTTCTCCGTCTCAATATCCTCGATGACTCATGCGCCATCTGTTACCCATCAGGCACCTCACCTTCGTCGTCAGTATGGCCCGGCTGTTTGCCGGGATCTATAACATCCCCTACTCCGAGAAGGTAGGCTGTGGGATCCAGAGCAGCAGTCCCCAACCTTTTATACGCCATGGAGCGGTACTATGTCAGACAGTATTTGTACGGCCCGGTGTTACACCATATTCAGTTGCCCAACATAAAGTGACACCTGTGCCCTGTACTACGAACCTCGCTGAACATACCCAGGCTTTCTTGGGAAAACCTGGATCGACAGAGACGCAACTCGCGATCAGAGTTAAATGGTACTACGAAGCTCACTTAGGATTCGATTTGTCAATCATGGTATCCCACTTTAGGTTCAATGCGTTTTCCCGTGAAAGGGGCGTAATTTGCGTAATTTTTTTCTTCCTCTTCAAAATGGATAGATCAAGAGCAGTATATTATATATTAATATATCATACTATAATATCACTTAAGAGGAACAGATAGTCATAATGAACTCCTATGAGGAGTTCAATAATCCGATAAAAGCTAGGGGCAACACAGTTGCACATAATACGTCTAGGGTGGCTTGCTGGCAAAAAACTGCAGATTGTGTAAATTCCTAAGTAAAAAGATTCTGCATATTGTCTAAAAAAGAACTATGCCAAATTGCAGAATTGTTTGCCAATAATCCCAATAAAGTAATGATGATTTCAAAATGCAAAAGCAACGTCGAACCTGCCTTATTCTATAATTTAGGGAATTCACTTTAGTTTAAACACACACAAATACATGTAAGAAATCGATCGCATATGTTTACAACCGCTGAGATGTAGCGGCTGTGGTCACCATAATGATTCAGCGACGCTAAAAGAGATTGACTTTCATGTCACAGCTGTCCCAGGCTTTGAGCGCAACACACCTCGCTAACCCACTAATCGAGGTTTGTAGTACAGGGCACTGGACTCGCTGTTGCATATTTTCTGCAACATACACGAGCATCGTGGACGGCCATGACGCGGTTCACATGCAGAAACGTGCACATGCTTTAAAGGTAGACTGAGTTCACTACTAATTAAAATTGTATCGCCATCGATCAGTCGGGATGGGTTCATTCGTTTTGTTACACCGGCGGATGAAAGCGGTGTAGCAAAGCGGTTGATATGCCTCTGTGGTGGCTGGAAGGAGGGATACACACGCACACGCACACGCACAAACTCTCACACCAAGAGCGTTGCTTCCCCAGGATCAATGTGAAGAGTATGTGGCCAGGGTTCTCGGCGAGGTCACCATCCCAGAATACAAACCCTCAGAGAAGGTAGGTTCCCTAAACCTGCTCACCATCTCTTTTTAGTAATCCACATGACCTATCAACCACTTGACTGCGTGTGTGTCTCATTTCAGCCAATCGAGACGGACGAGTCGGCCAAGAAGCCAGACCAGCAGAAGCTGGCGCTGAGCAGTGAAGAGGAGAGGGAGGCCATCACACAGCTGGAGGGAGCCATCGCCGCCAGACACGTCAGCCCAGGTGACTGCGTAGTTAGGAGCTGGGGATCCAACATCTGCTCCTCGTCACATAGGTTATCCAAGATGTCCCTCTGAAAGGCCGTGGAAGTTTGTTACTGCGTCTGCAGTAAATTATTGTTTTAATGAAGCATTATATAACTGTAGGCGCTACCAAAGGGGCATAAAATGTATATATTGAAAATATATTATTTTCAATTGGGATCTCAATCTCTGTAAAATAACTTTTTGCTACACTGATATTAATCTTGAGGATTGCTCAGTAGAATAGGATATCTCCTTCGCTAAACAATCGTGTATCTCCTTACTGCTGCCACAGCAGCTGTAGTAAGAATACATATCAATGCATGCATGTTAACATTGAATAATGAGTATACTCTAAGACTGGGGTGGGCTCTTTTCATCGGGGGCCTCATAAGAAATTCGGAATGCCTTTGAGGGCCGAGGTAATTCTGTCATGTTTACTCGCGGGCCACTCAGAACCGGCCGTTTGATGTCCGGGTATGCTCTAAGAGGACGTCTCTTATTGTGGTCTGTTGTGTTGTTTCCAGAGTGGCTGCAGGTGTCCCCCATGCAGTTTGAGAAGGACGACGACGCCAACGGACACATGGACTTCGTGGCGTCGGCGTCGGCCCTCCGGGCGAGGATGTACGCCATCGAGGCCGCCGACCGCCTGAAGACCAAGCGCATCGCCGGCAAGATCATCCCCGCCATCGCCACGTCGACGGCCGCCGTGGCTGGACTGGTGAGGCCGGACGGCGCTCTCTGACCTCTGTGTCCACTCCGACATAATCTGACATTTAATTCATGTCGTTTCTGAGGCGGGATAACGAGTAAAGAAATGTATTCTTCATAATGTCCTTGGTTGAGATTGAAGTTCATTTTTGTTGTTCTTATCAAAAATCCATTTTAGGTGGCGCTGGAGCTCATTAAGGTGGTCGGCGGCTATGGATTTGAATCGTTCAAAAACTGCTTCTTCAACCTGGCCATCCCCGTGGTGGTGCTCACGGAGACCGCGCCCGTCAAACGCACACACATCAGGTAGGGGGGTGCAAGACCTGCCAAGCTAATGACTACTCAGGCTGAATTTAGAAAACACACACACCAACCTACCTACCTTTTGACTTGTCCATCTGCAACCCAGGGACAACATTTCCTTCTCCATCTGGGACCGGTGGACCATCTACGGCCATGACACCTTCACCCTCTCTGACTTCATCAGCGCAGTGAAGGTGAGCAGCTCCACACAGGGTAGCTTTAACTGGAGTAGTATTTCTAGTGGCTGTTTTAGGCTCAGCACGGCCGTAGGGTTCTTGTTTGTGGAGCGCTCTAACCTGTCACCGCTGTGCAGGAGAAGTACGGCATCGAGCCCACCATGGTGGTCCACGGCGTGAAGATGCTCTACGTGCCTGTGATGCCCGGACACAACAAGAGGCTGAAGCTGACGTAAGCAACGGCTGTCTGTGTCCCCTGTTTGTCCAAACAGTGTGTGTCTGTGTAGCTTGACTTGTCCTGGCCGCCACAATGAATCCTTCTCAGAGGCGTGGTCGCAGGATAAACAGGAGACACTCATTAAATACTAGGTCACATAAAAGTAGTGTAAGTCTCCTACCCGTCCCCTGCTACTGACAAGGAGTAGTTCCAGAATTAGTTTTGAGTGACACCTGTGTTATGGGTCCATTACACTTTTGTGAAATTGGGGCGTAGGACCAACCCTACAGCGTTGCCTTTCAGCGATTGTATTGAGGTCTCCTTGTTTCCGAGAGATTCCATCTCGGCATGGGCCTGTTTCTCCCTGATTCCCAAGTCCTCCCTGTGATCCGTGGCGTTCCTGGTCTCCCTCTCTCTCTCTCTCCAGGATGCACAAGCTGATCAAGCCGCCGTCGGAGCGCCGCTACGTGGACCTGACCGTGTCCTTCGTGGCCGAGGCCGACGAGGACGAGGACCGCCCCGGCCCCCCCATCAGGTACCACCTCCACCGCCGGGCGGGCGGCGAGACGCCCTGACGACCCGGCGGGACCACCGTCGACATCCTCTGACCCTAGCGAGCGTCTCCCCATGCATCTTGTTCTACCCACCATTGCCTCGGCCGTTGCCAAACGCTCCCCTTGCCCCCCACCCTACACATCACCATCAAGGGATCCAACTAGGGGGGGAAACCATGGCCCTTATATAGCAAGTCTCCTCAGCAGCCCCTCGTATAACGGTCCGGAACAAGGATGGCCAGTGCTGGTTCCAGTGGTCGACATCCTGTGTGGACCACTATGTGACTAAAGTAGCACTTAGCCCTGTACATAATTTCTTTTCAAATTTGGGTTTTCTACTCTGGTTTAAATGCACAGCTCTGTCTGTATCAATGCCTTAATTGATAACTCTGTTGCGTTTGTGGCAAAGAGTCTCTCAACCGAATACGTTTACAGATGCCTTCATCCAACCCTTAACATTAGGTTTTTATTTCAAAGCCCTGACAGACGGTAGAAGAGGAGCTTAGAGTGACGCTGAGGTCAATAGGGAGACGTCAGTAGGAGCTTGTTTAACGGGACGAGGGAATGCCGTTGTAGACGTGTTGCAGGTTAATGGGCTTGGGCAAACCCACCAAAGATACTGATTAGAAGTGTGTCTCCACATCAGCTGCGTCCCTGTGACCTCCACTGCCTGGTTTCTGACACGAGGGGTTTCAAGAAAGTGTTTAAGATCGATAGCATGGTGGTTGTCTGTGCAATGCAATGTTTCAGTTTGGAAGAACTTTGGAATATACTTGAATGGACTTGCTCGCGGTTTAGGTTTCATCCCGGGTCCTTGGAAATAAATAGTTTTAGTTTTTTTTTATTTAGAAATGGGGCATCTGTAACAGGAATCACCACCAACACTCCTGCATTCGTGGAAAAATATTTTTTTCTTTTAAATTCAGTCAAACACAATGTTGTCGACCACGTCACTGGAAGTTTGTCCAATGACATTTATTTGTAGTTTTTTCTGTCACCATGTTGTTTGAGACCGCGCCTCTTAAACATCTGTCCAGCCGTGGTGTGCTGGTTAAGTGTTCAACAGTTAGAGGGCACCTATTTAACCAGTGTGTGTGGTCAGTGTGATTAGCCATCGCAAGCCATTTCAGAATCGGCCTTGCCCTGTATCATAGTCACATCACAAGTGGCAGGCTCGTCCATCAGTTATACATTCAGGTGGACCCTCCAACTTGTGATGTCACCAAGTCACAGGGCAGATTTAGAAATGGCTTTCAATGGCTAATCACTCGCACCTGGTGGTTAAATGAGGGCAATTTATCAGTCAACCCCAGCACTAAAGGCATTGTCTAAATCAAGACCGCTCTCCTGGTTCAGGTTCCCAGAAATGTTCTTCTTTTAACTTGGCTTGTGATTGAACTAAGTTAATCTCTGGTCTTGGGTTTCATTGAAATATCCACTCTAAATGATTGATCTTCAGTTGATCTAGGTCGCACAAAATGCTTCCCCTATCGTATTTATTCCCTCCTTTAAAAAAAATATGAGAAACCCAAGCTGGCTAAGTTTGTTTTGCACAAATAATGTCTAAACGCTGACCGTGGTAGATTTGCAATTTAATGATGTCATAAATGTAAAAAAATATAAATAAAAGGAAATTCAAAACAGTGCAATGGCGTGTGAGTGTCTGTTATTTGGATGGAAATTCATTGCAAAGATTAAATTAAATGTCAGCTTTCAATGTCCATTACCAGAAATCCAAATGAGGTGTTATACCTCCAGTTCATATTATTCATGGCACGATTGTTTTCTCATTATGTACAGTACCAGTATAAATAGGATAAATTCATATAGTTACAGTTCATAGTAACATAGTCACTATCCCTGAATTAATCATGGTTGTCCGTTAGCATTCTGTTATATGTCAAGGTCTTCAAGGTTACCCCAGCTGGGTCCAGCTTTTATCTTGGCCTTTAACTTCACATGCAACTTCACCGCAGTCTCCATCTCTTTCTTCACTATCTGAGCCACCTGAGATGATTGGTAGAGAAAACACAATTCAAGTATAGTCAACAGAGTGTGCTCGCCTGAAGATAAAGCAAACATGAATTTGGGGAGTTTTAAGATATTCTATGGGCCGTAGTGTTTTTTTTTCATTTTCTCGTCTGGCGCTAGTAATTAGGGATTGATTGGTCCAGCTAAAAAAGGTAGCTGAAATTAGTTCAATGGTTACAGTGGATTTTCCCTAGAATAAATGTTCCCCTGTCTTCTGGAAAATAGGGAAGTGCGTAGAGTTGCAAATGCTTCAGAAATGTCATATCTAAAGTGGTATTTAATTAAATCTATGCTTCAATATATATATATAAAAAAACTACAATGAAGGTTAGGAATAGACTAATTTGATCTAATACAGGACCCTGGAAAGCAACGTTTGCAGTGTGCTCTGTGTAATGAGTTAACGTCCCACCTGGATGAGGTCCTCTTCTTTGGTCTCATAGATGAGCTCGTCATGGAGCTGCAGGATGAAGTAGGCTCCCCTCAGATGGGACGTCCCGCCCCGCCGACTCACTGGGGAGAGAACGACACACAGGCCAGTCCAGACGTGTTCTTAATTCTCTAGATTTTAGTCTTTTAATGTGGCTTCTGTGTCATGCACGTAGGGGCCACTAGTCTGGAGCAGTGCTTCCTGAACGGGTACACGACAAGTAGCAAAATGGCCAAGGCAATGCAAAACCATTAGGAGGTTTCTCATAACGTAAATGGTAAATAAACTATAGTAATAAGTCAAACATAATCCATTATAAATATTATATTCAGAAAGTAATTTCTCCATTTTATTTTTCTTCGCATGCTTTGTTCTGATCGACTCTTTTATCTCCGGATCGTAAACACGTGTGGTAAACGAGGTGGTTCATGGCCATTAGTCCTGACAGTCCTGACCCCTGCTGTTCATTGGGACGAGGCCCTGGATGCGACCCCTACCTGGCGCGGTGTGCTGGTGGGACAGGGGGGCGCTGGGGTAGAGCTCCCGCAGCCGCTTCTGGATGTTGACCGTGGCGAGCTTGACGATGTCGGCGGCCGAGCCCTGCACCGTGGTGTTCACCGCCTGCCGCTCGGCCTGGGGGGCGGGAAGGGAGGAGGGGGAAGATAGGTTTCAGAAATAATCAAATGGTCTGAGAAAACTCTGAAGATATCTAACGTGGGACTGGGGCGGAGATAACACAACTAAACCCACGGCTCCACCGTCTACGTTTGAATATTAATGCGTCACATCCATCTGATTGAATCAAAAGATGGTTATACGTTATATAATGTCAATGTAGTCGCAAGACAGATGTACTCGATCAGGTTAAACTGGTATGAAAATGGGATGGTATGATTTCTAACATGGTATGTGAGAAATCAACCCTAATTAAACTGACCTCTTCAAGAACTATACACCCTTTTCAAATTTGAGGACAAAACACGTGACCCGCTTTATACTAATCAGGGGTCTGCTACCTTGATGCCATGAGTCATAGAATTATCTCCACTAGCTTAGTGAAGATGACCTGCTGACCTGGTACATTAAAGTAGCAGACCCAGAGGTAGTGTAACGCCCCGTGCCCACTACCTCCGTCCGTTGACTGATCCCCATTGACTTTCAATGGGGACGGACGCGCAATGCATTGTGGATCCGTCCGTTCCGTTGGAGCCTTCGGCTCCGTCAGAAAGTTGAAAAATGTTCAACATTTCGGCAGCGACGGATCCGTCATCCAATCAGATCGCTGTACGGTTGCGGATTGACGCCCCGCCCTCATGGGTAAAATCCTCAGTTTGTCGATACTCATGCTAATGATCATGTGTTTTCCCTGCGTGTGATTTGTTGACCATTATGTTAATTTTGATGTGCCTGTCCCCGGACGTGATTGGCAGCTGCATCGGAGGGCCGAGGATCCGGGAGGATAAAGCACGGGCGAGCTCAACATCCACGGCAGCTGGCCTTGGATATGAAGCTTGCCATATTGGGTCTTCGAATGGTTATTTGTTGGTTGATCGAGGTTCTTGTTAATTGCTACACGGAAACTTATCCCATGCTCTGGGCTAAATAAACAAATAAACAACTTCCAGTTAACCAAAGACATCTGGTTTTATGTTGCCACCCCTTCCCCTAGCGGGGGACGTAACAATCGCGTATGCAAATTTAAGCACTGTGACGCGACTCGGGCTCTGACGATACCGCATGGAAAGTGGGTCATCTTGCTTCGAAACAAGCAGGAAGAAGGGGGAAGAACCCGGCGAAGTGATTTGATTGGCTGACGGATGCCTCTGCAAAGACTACTCCCCCGTCCGTCAGCCACGCCTTCCCACGTCCGTTGACTGACGGAGGTAGTGGGCACGTAGGGTCAGGGTGAACACAGAGTTTATCCTACCATGCTGTCTCTCTGAAATCGTCAGGCAGAACTGAAATGCACTCATAGTGAACACATGGGATAACTATGTCAGGCTGCATGTTAAACCCATGCCCAGGATAATGAACACGCTCTGCTCACGTGTGCCTTGGCGTAGCCGTTGCCGTTGGTGATGGCGGGCAGGTACCTCCGCCGGCCCATCAGGGTCTGGACGTAGCCCCTCCTCTGGCAGTTCTTCACCGTCTCCCTGAGGAAGGCCTGGATCCCTGGAGCAGACAGAAGGACGTCCCCGCTCAGTGATGGTGGAGGTGGTTCAGAGCACACTGGGATTGAAGAGGCTTTCATTCATTGAAAACAAATCAGCATTCTTCGGTCAAGCAATATAGTTCCTGAAGACAGCTGAATGGTTGCCAAGCAACACAGGCCAGCGTATCTTAGGATTTACGGCGCTTTGGTCCTAAAACGGACTTTCCACAAGTGTCATCACAGGACCCTCACAGGTGTCGCTCACAACACTAATTATCTCTGCTTTCATATAGCAGAGCAGACGAATTAGACTGAACTTCACTAGCTGAGTCGAGGTACAGCTTTCATAAAAACAGGTTTGATCTGTGTTATTATTCATGAATTGTATGATAGAGCTGAAGGTTATTAGATGAAGAGTACCTGTGTATCTGGATTTGAAGCTCTCGATGTAGCAAGCTGCATCGTTCTCATCCACTCCCATTTGCTCCCCTAAGGACTTGGGTCCCATCCCATAGATGATGCCGTAGCAGATCTACACACACACACACACACACACACACACACACACACACACACACACACACACACACACACACACACACACACACACACACACACACACACACACACACACACACACACACACACACACACACGATACTGAATTAATGAATTCTCAGGTATACACCATGAGAATACGTGTGTGTGGCACACACACACACACACCTGCTTGGCCTGTTGTCTGAGGCTGTCGTTCACCGAGTCCGGCTCAATGCTCTTCCACTCAGCTGCAATGCAGCGGAACACGTCTGCTCCGCCGTTCAGCACCTGACCCATAACACACGTGTTATAACTGGCATACATCAAGGCAATCGCTTACAGTTTCATATTGGTTAATAAAATGTCCCTTTTAATCGAATCATCATCTAAAAGACCAACACAGCTCATAACACCCTAACACCGACCTTAACCACTCTAGAACCCGTGCCCTGGTACATAGCAGTCCCAACAGACCCCATGGGAACCAGGGACTCAACCAGGGACCCAGGGAGCCAATCACAAAGACTCACCTGCAGGAGGCGCCGGTCCTTGGACAGGTGGGCCAGCACCCGGAGCTCCAGCTGGGAGTAATCTGCTGCTAGAATCATGCCCCCTACAGCACACAGGGAACCACAAGCCCAAGGACGTCAAGGAGAGCAGCTTTCACAACAAGCATCGACTCATCGCATGGCAATTCAATTGGCTATTCAAATGTAAATTGAGCGTGTATGAGTGGTACTGCAATCAGGTTATCGAATGATGATGTCATGATGATTCAATACAAAAAGAATATGATGTTAAAAAAATCTATTAACGATAAGGAGAAAACATGCGCTCCTCGATAGCGGAGGTGATCTTAAATATAAGCGGCTCATCCACCTGAGAAGGGCACAAAGGAATGCCGCATGCTGACGGAGAAGGCCGGGCCTTTCTTTGTACTGCCGACTGGAGCCGCCGGGATTATAGTGCGACGCTTCCTCCTGTGAAACAATGACAGCAGGATTACAAACTGAGCTATCCACAATGTCTACAGATTGGCTGTGGGCCATTGATGAATACTGGACACAGTTCATTATTTGGGCCATTTGGGCCTTGGAAACAAACAGCATTTGGAAAGAGATGCTCCATCCAGCGTAACGTCGTCGGCCTACCCTTGTTTGTTTGCAAGATGGCGGGCATCTTGTGAAGGGGGGCTCTCCCCCACCACGGTGGGCATGTCGATCTCAAAGTCCTTGGGGACATTCTGGATGTTGGGCTCTGTGAAGCTGACCCGACCTGCGGAGCATGTGGATTCAGAAAGCCTTGTTCAGTCCAAGAAACCAAAACCCACTTCATCATAACGGAGAAATAAAGGATGGGTCCGTTGAGCTCAGGTTGAAGGACGCGGTTCGATTCCCACTGAGGCCAGCCGTAGGATGCAGACACTTATGGGATGAGTAAGATGTCTGGAAGAAAGCATGTAGCGTTTCCATACATAGAAATGCCCAGATATGTCTCTGGTCGTTACCCGTGGCCGTGTGGGTCTGGGCGACGGGGTGGATGCGGTCCATGGCCAGGCCAGGGTGGTGCCTCTTCTCCCTCTGAAGGGGGAATACCACCTTGGTCATGGCGTTGGTGATCCGCCGCCACTCCAGAATCACCCCGGGCAACAGGTGGAGCGGTCGAAGCTTCTCCAGCACGTCCTGGCGACGTAGTGAAACACGTCCCATATCATCACACACTCCGCGGGCCACACAGAGAGCCTTACAATGAGGGGCGGTACCAGATGTACACGTTTTGACATGTCTTGTACCTTGGTAGTGCTGAACTGTTTGCCCAGTCGCACTTTGCCTCCCCTCCTGGTGTAGCCCAGAGTCTTCTTATTTATTACCCCGCCCACGTCACCATTTGGGGGCAGATGGAGCTCAAAGAACAAGATCTGCAGGACGGAAACACAGACACACACGCGCACACACACACACGCGCACACACACACACACACACACGCACACACACACACACACACACACACACACACACACACACACACACACACACACACACACACACACAAGTGGTTGACACACAGGATGATACATCCTGAACTTTGTTGAACTCTAAAGAGTGCATTATCCGTCATTAGGCATCTTATTACTGAAGTCTTTCCAATCCAAAAAGTGTATATTGGATTGGTCCAAATGACCACAGCATCCAAACATCATAGAGATACCTGTGCTATGTCGTCGATGCTGGTGAGGGAGAAGCTGTGCCCGGCCATGCCGTACGCCTGAGCCTCCAGGGCGCTGAGCTTGGCCTGCATCACGTGCTTCTGCCTCTCGCTCTCCCGCACACTGAAGCCCAGGCCGTTGAGCTCAAGCAGGGCCAGACACCGCTGGGACGGCATCTCCACCCGCCGGAACACGTCTGGTAGAGGCACACGATCAGTACAACTTAAAAGGTCCGTCATTTGGAGGTACGGTAGGCAACATTTGTGGCTCCATGCTGGCTCCAGTCTAGAGGGGAGTCTGCACTGTGCTCCTCAACCCTCCTTCTCCCTCCCCTCTCCCAAACCAGTCCAACCTCAAAAGGCGTGGCACGCTAACAGCCTTAACAAGAAATCTCTCCGCCAAGCTGTAGATTCAAAGCAATTTACCTTAATCCCAGTAGCCTTGAAGTTAGTCTTCATGGCACGATGGGTTTGAGGATATCATGTGTGGTCGTGTTTCCTTTACAATATTGTAAATTTAATTGAACCCAAAGTCCAATCCGTGTTTAAGTCCTTTACAAACAAATGCAGGCTGGTATAGCCTTACCCAGCATGCCGTCTTCCTCCAGCAGGCCGGTGAGGTGGGTCATGGTGGCGTGGATCAGCACGCTCTCTGTAGCCGCCTTCACGCGGGGGCAGTAGGTGCTGGCGTACCGGCCCTCCCCCAGTCCCTCCAGTAAGGCCAGCTCCGCGGGGCAGTAGAAGGTCACCATGTTGGCCAGGGTCCTCTCCTCACTACCTGGGTCCACCAGCCAGCAGGCCACCTGTGGCAATGCCGGGGTTCAGTTATTATCAAAAGACGATTCAGGTGTGTGTAAAGTTTTGGCTTTTGCACATTGCGGTTGTTATTCCAAATCACAAGTAGAAATCGTGAATCAAATGTATATTTTATGATGTAATCGTGGTGAATGATGGCAACATCGCATTTGATAGTTGAGTCAGTTGATTTCTTAAGTTTGTTTACAAAAACAAACAATTTATCCAGCAGATGACTTCCATGTCAATTTCTTAACTTTAAGTAAGAGAAAAAAGACATTCATCCGTATGATATAACAAAAATAAAGGATCATTAATCATCATTAAGTATATAAGATTGTTTGTACCTTGGGGTCTTCACAGCTTCCCTCCAGACTGACACCGCAGCTCAGCACCAGTGTTTTGTACACATGGATGATGTCATAGGTGATAACCACGACAGCTGAGTGGCTGACCAATGGCCTGTTCAGACAGGCCTTCACCTGCTCCAACCTCTCACTCACTGGCAAATCAGCATCCAGCGGAGGCGGGGCCAAACTAGAGCTCAAACCTGCAGTGTTACACACAAAACCAAAATGTATTGTCTGTGGTTAAGGATGGTGTCTGTGGTTATGTAAGGGCTGGTCTGTGTATTGATATGGTTTAAGAAAGATATATTGCACTACAGAGAATTAAGGTCTGTATTACTGGATTTATTTGCCCTTTGATAAAAAACTAATACACATTAAAAGACTAATACACATTTGCAAATGAATCTGGTGACGTCAGGCTATTTATCGTAGCCAGTGCTCGCCAATAACCGGCATCCACCTGAGCTCTGCTCCTGCTGCAGAGAGACGTAGAATGCATCCCTCGAACCCCAGCAGACGCTCAGGCCCATCAGCACCAGCCCATCCTCTCCCCTCACTGGGAACCCGGCCGCACTGCACAGCTTCTGCCGGTTTGCTGACCCTGCACATATCACACACAACACGTAACGTCATTGTTATAGCAGAGTGCTTTATTGATCCCCGAAGCAAAGTTTAAGTGTTGCAGTAGAAAATCACAAACATGACTGAGAGAACACACAATGAGGAAGGTAAAAGTAAACAAAATATATACAAATACAAATATGACGATACTACATACAACTACAAATAAATACAAATTGAATTTAACTTCAAGTCAAGTCATTGCTATTTTTGCACAAATGGAGGAATCTCCTTACCCAGCACCTGGGAGTCATCATAGGTGGTTAGGCTACTGATGTTGGTAGGAAAGTCCTCCTGTTATAGTCCTGTTACAAGTTATTTAGGGGGTTTGCACGACTTGGGGACTGGGGACAACAGTGTACCCACTCGGCGCCTCTTTCATCCTCAGCACACGGCATACTTAAGTCCCATGATTAAGAACAATGGTGGCTGATACATTAATACTAATATACTATATATACTACTGATTGCACATGATTGATATAGTCTTGCAGCTGATCATAATCAAGCTCTCAAAGCGTGTCTAGAGGACCACCCACTACATGTGCACCGGCGGCGCTGACCTCTCTTGTGTTGCTCTCCGATGCCGCCCTCGGGATGCTGGGTCTGCTCTGGCCGTTGGCAGGCCAGTGCCAGGGAGTAGCGCTCCTTCGTCCTCCACTCGCTGATGAACGTGTGGAAGAGTCCCCGGTCACTGGCCACGTCGATGATTGAGAAGGCCCCGGAGCTGCTGGGTGTGAGGGGGCCGCTCTGGGACAGCTGGAGGCTGAAGCCCTCGTCGATAACCGATGTGTCTTCATCAGGCTGGCCGGCCTCCGGTTCAGCTGGGATTGGAGGGACTGCGTCTGGTACCTCCGAGCGGGTTCTTGGCTTGTGGTCGTCTCCCGCTTTGGATTTGTTGTCGAGTTCGGGAGCCGATCTGTTTTTATCGTTCCCGGACGTGGATATATCGGCAGGCTGGGGACGGTGGCTGGGTCCTGGGAGGGATGTTTGACATGTTGGAACCTGCTTTGAGCTGCGGAGGCCTGTGGAGCTGGTGGACTGTTTCAGAGGCTTGGCAGACAGAGGCGAATGGACAGAGGAGGTTGTTAGTTTGATTCTGGGAGTGACAGGTGCCGTCTCCTGTGTGGGGGGGATGAGGTCAGAGGCAGAGGATGGCCTCTCTCCGGCTTTCTCTTGTCCAGGGCCTTCCTCCGTCGCTTCAGAGCGGCTCTGGGCAGCAGGCGGGAGTGTCTGATGCTGCTGTTTCCCATCCCTCCCCATCACAGGCTGAGGTATTTCCAGGTCCTTCCCTGCAGCATTGTGCACGTGGGCTAGCGTGACTGATGCTGTTGTTTTTATTGTTGTGACACTTTGGAGGGGTGGGTCAGCCATGCTGGGCCACTGATCGAACATCTCTTGCAGTCCAGGGCTGCAGTCAGGAAAATGATCAGGTGAGCTCTGGATGTGCTTGGCTTTTGCTACACCCTGTCTGACTTCATCCCTGCCCGCTCTCTTGCTTGCCTCACCCATGTTCAAGAATACATGATCATGGTTTCTCGGTGGCGTAATTTCTTTTAACTTTTCAGCTCGACCTTGGGTCCCACCTGTATCCGTATGGCCCAGCTCGATTGATTGGAGCGGTTTGGTTTTGGATGGGGCCAGGTTGGGTTCTGGTAGCTTAAACTGAGCAGGCTTAAGGCCTGAATGTGTTCCCTGCTGGTCTGCCATCAGCGTACGGTCTGGTTTGGACTGTTTACCTTCACCATGGCTACGTCTGCGCCCTTCTGGGGATCTCTCCGCGTGTCTGAGCAAGCTCTGCCTCTCCAGGAAGTGCTCCCCCACCAGCAAAGAGTCACCCCATTCAGACAGATTGAAGGACGACTCGCTCCATTGCTTAGCCTCTTCTGCCTCCTGATTGGCCAGAAGCTCACTGCGTCGTCGGTCCTGACCAGAGGGAAGTTGGGGGTTTTCTGCAATCTCCCCTCTAAGCGGCTCCTCTTGATCTGGTGGAAATAGCCCGTCCTGGTCTGGGCTGAGGCCAGCGAGAAGGGAGCCCTCATAGAGACTGTCAAACAGGAAGCTACTGCTTGCATTTAAACTCTCAGAATCAACCGGATCCACGTCTAATGCTGGGCGGATGTCAGCCTCCTCTTGCTTCTGTTTTTCTTCACCATCTTCTTCGTCCATGTTCTCACAACCATCTACTCTTGGAGTGATCTATTGAAATCAATAACAACCATCCATCACTAATCATTCATATAACGTACAATATATAATTGTGTACACATTGACCAAGTATACTATCATTATAATTAGAGGAAATAACTCCACTGAACTGACTCACCTGGTGGCTTGCGTCCAGGATTAGTTCTAGCTGGGCATCTGTGAGAGATATATTAAATCTTGGACCAGCGTCATCAGGTCTTACATGGGATTGGGCCTCAGTTTGAGAGCTGTGAGCATTGTTGCCAGCATGAGGTTTCTGCACCTCAGGCTGGAGTCTTCCTTCATTCTCCTCCAGCACTTCACCTTCCTGAAGTCTGCTCGCTCTCCCCTCATTCAACTTTTCCCCCTGTTCCTCTCCTTCCCCGCCCGCCTCCCCTCCCACCGGGTTCACCTGATCAAACATGATCCTCTCGGTCATAGAGTCCAATTCAAAACTGTCGGATCCAAAGCCTTCCTCGGCCTCGTTGGAGTCCACTGGCACGGCCTCCTCTCCGTGAGCGCCATCTGTGTACAGCTCTGGGGAGGAGAACCGCTCCTCCTCCTGTCTCCTCCTTCGCTCGGCCACAGACGAGAGGGGAGGCGTTGGCGCGGGAGAGTTGGACGGCGGCCCCACAACTGGAACCGGTGACGTCTGAACATTAATGGGAGAAGTGGAATCGGGAAGACCCCCTAAATCACCCGCTTGGGGGGGATCGGTTGAAATAACGGCGGGCGTCTGCGGAGGTGTTGGAGAACTGTGACGTGGACTTTGAACGATCTCCAATTCAGAATCCACTGATGGCAGTGCTTGTTGCACAGTTTGGACAGCTTCCAACGCGTTACTCTCAGTATGAATAGACTGGAGGACTTTGCTCAAGGCTTTGGAGTGCTTTACCACTCCTGACCGAGCAGGGAAGGCCACAGAGTCGGCGGCGGCGGCGGCGGCATCCTCTTTAAATGCCTCTGCAGAACCCCGACACTGCCCCTGCCTTCGGGGTACTGGGGCCCGGAACCGAGGTGGGGGCATGGGGGACGTTGGGGGTAGAGGAAGGGTCTTGAGCGGAGGAAGAGGACTGAACACCAACTCGGCCAATTCCTGCGTCAGGCTTCTGTGGCGAACGGCCCGCTTTGTGTTCACAGCTTCTGGTTTAGTGGGAGTCACCTCTTCACTCCTGATCCCGATTCCCTCCTCTGCTCTCTGGCCCTCCCTTCCAGCTGCCCCCTTCCCCACCGTCTCTGTGCCTCTTTGCTTTGCCACGTGTTCTGTCATTTCCGGATTGTGAACGATGGCAACGGTTTGATTGGTTGATTTAGCCTCTGCTCCTCTCTCTGTCAGGCCGTCGTGAGCTGTCTCTGTTCTGACTGTGTGTCGCTTGCTTCCCGGTGGGCTCTCATCACGTTTCTCCTCTGCTTCTCTCTCTGCCCCTCTCGTCCTATTTTGATCTGTTTTCGTATCCTCTTTCTGTCCTTCTGCTCCCTTGTGTATTTCCCTCTTATTGGGGGATTTTGATTGGCTGCTGCTGTGTCCGTCATCTGGCCCTGTGTCAGAAAGAGTCCCCGGGTCCCACTGGACCCCCAGCTCAGCCAGGTCTCCCTGGAGGAGGAGCCTGGCCTCAGACACAATCTCATTGGCTGCTTCCTTTTCCGTCAGGGCCCGCCCACCACTGACCCAGACGCAGCGCAGGCTCCGCCTCTCGGCTGCCTCCACCTCGCTCTCGTCCACGGCCCGCTTGGAGCTGTCGACCACATCGGGGCATGCCGTTACTTACAGGTTATGACAGAGGGGAGACCACTGACCACACTGAATAGGCTAAGGGAAAATGATTAGCAAATAAAGACGGCCCTGCCCAGATGTTCTCTTCCATTCACTGACGCCTGTGACCGTCAGTGAATGGAACTGATAACGTTATCTAACAAGGGCATGTCAACAAATGTCACGGTTTAGGGTTAGCTTACGCTTGCATACAAATAGGGAAATGCATTACAAATGTCCAATGTTTGCGATATACATAAAATGTATATCGCAAAATGAACCCCCCACACACACACACACACACACACACCTCTTAAAGGGAACGGCTTTCCGCAGTGCTTTCTCCACGTCGGCAACGGTGGCCCTGGCGAGCTCGGCCACGGTGCACAGCCCCTGGGCGTACAGCGCTCGGGCCCGCGTGGCGTTCAGCAGGGACACCCGCACCAGGTCCACCAGCTCCCTCTGCACGCCGAAGCTCAGCCGCGTCTGATACTGGGACAGCAGCAGCTCCATGCTGCTCCAGCCCAGCCGCTTGCAGAACACCGTCACCATGCCTGCCGGGACGGACAGAGAGACAGAGACAGAGACAGAGAGAGAGGCAGGCGGACAGACAAACAGGCAGGCAGACAGAAAAAGAGAGGGACAGAGAGAAAGAGAGAGTTTGAGGGGGGGGGGGGTTACTGACGATGCTGGCCTTTTGCATGGATACGTTCATTTAAATGTCCCTGACAAGCTTGAATCATAATTCCCACACTGTTGAACTGAACAAATGAACTGGTGTATGCGTAACACATCTAGCATAAAACAAGCTTTGGTGCCATTTTTTGGCATTTGACACTAAATTACAGTTGCACAGGTTCAACATTCAGATCAAAACCACCCTAGCCTCAACAGCAGCTAAGAGACTCTGGATTGTAGGCATGTGTATACGAGACAGCAACAGGCATGTGTTCACCCTAATAAACTGTGGGCCATGTACCTGCGTATGTGGAGGCAGACTGCTGCAGCGACTGCAGCTGGCCGCGGTTGCAGTTGTACCTGGAGGCCACCGTTGCCAGGGGAACCTCCTTCACCAGGTCCTGCAGGACCAGGGTGGTGAAGAACCTGAAGGAACCACCAGCTGGTTAGTTCACGCACACACAGCGTTGGAGGATTCCTGCTTCACACAGCAAGACATCCAAGTGCCATGTCCACCTGTCAGTGGAGCCGGCTGATCTAACCTATAGACCTGTTCAGCAGATTTATGTGGTCTCAAACTGGGCAATCCGTCGATAGCAGAGTGCACACTATTGATGGGTCGTTTGCGACCGAATCAGTTCGAATGAACCAATCTTTAACAAGAACGAGCCAACCTGATTCTTCTCTTATTCGTTCTCAGACTCGACTCCTCCCAGACCCATTAGTCGCTGCCTCGCTGACTCGCTGACTCGCTGTTCATTCACTGACTGTGAGTGGTGAAGAGGGAAGACGGTTAGTGAGCGAGCGTATGATAATATGATTAAATATCAGCGAAATGGTAAATGCATGCTGATATTATTTTCTGTCTCATGCCAGATTACTAAATATTTGAATGTCTGGTCAATCTGTCTCGTTCCTTGGTTCGTTCTGCCGCACGTGACCCGGCCGGGACCCCCACCTTGGTCGATCTTGATCGATTCTTGAGTGGGGGTGGCCATCTCCACAAGTGTTAAGTTCCTGTTACACAAGAAAAATCTAATATGCCCAGAATAAACACAACTGTACATAATTTACTTTAAACTCCCTCATCGCTAAATCGAGTCTATTATCTTGCTGATATGTTAAACATCTATTAATCAACTACACCCCCCCATCCCGCTGCGTTTGGTTAAAGTTGTAATGTTGTGTTGATTGATGACCGACTTGCACCATCATTTGAGAATGAGAATGAGGGAGGAGCTGAGTCTGACTGACTCTGCTGAGAACCGTGCATTCCATGATTCGATTCACCGCTACCGGAAACGAGACTGAACGAACAAACGATTCTGAACGATTCTTCTTGGCGAACTGACCGACGCAAACTGAATCAAGGAAAAGAATCATGAAATCCATCACTAATGCACACTACAAACAGTGGGAGTTCTCATCTGGGAATTGATTACGCATAAAGTACCGTGGAGTGAACACATATCATTCAGTTTAGACATGTATTTTAAATACAAAAGGGAGTGAATACGTGTTAACCATCGCAATCTATAAATCCATCAACTTCACAAACAAAAAAAACACACACACACGGTACACAGAACCCAGCCGGGAATAACCTTAATACAGGAATTCCTACAAATCAAACCCAGACGTCCACACAGCTGAGCCCTCACCGTTTGTGGACGGCCATCTGCCGGCGCTGCGCGTCCGTCTTGGCGACCAGCTTGCCGCTGACGGAGCGTGCCAGGAAGCCCTCCTGAACGCCCACCAGCTCCGCCACCCTCTTCATGGAGGAGGGCAGCTGCTCCCACAGGCAGAAGAACTGGTACCAGTCGATGGTGGTCCAGTCGGTGTACACCGGGGTGATCTGAACACACGGGGGGGAAGGGGGGTTGGACTTGTGGGTTCGAATCGCATCCCCAAGAGCAAGAGGCCTGACCCCGACTCGCTTTCTTATGTTATGCATACATTAATCATAAGTGAGTTGACGTGAAAAATAGAAGTTGTATCATCATCAGATGATTAAAGTTATGTTAATTGAATAAATAGCATGTTGTAGTAAATACTGAATAGAAAATAGCCAATGTATATTCTGTTCCATAATATTGCATAAAGTCGTTCTAATTTTGGGTTCTAAGGATATGTTTTGCACATTCAATTATCCTCAACAAATCCCCTTCAATCTGTTAGAAGTCACAATGATATATTTAAATTAGAATTTGGATGTGCAAATGTTTGGGTGTTATATATATATATATATATATATATATATACATACACATACACACATACTGTATGTATGTATGTATGTATGTATGTATGTATGTATGTATGTATGTATGTATGTATGTATATATATATATATATATATATATATAAAAATGTAGGGATATTAATGTGTGTACCGTCTATATACACATTATTTACGATTATTTTGTTGATTGAAGAGATGGATCCTCCTCTTGTTTGTGTCCTCTTGACCTATTTTTTAATCTATTTTGAATATATATATACAAAATAGGTGTGTGTGTGTGTGTGTGTGTGTGTGTGTGTGTGTGTGTGTGTGTGTGTGTGTGTGTGTCCGTGTCCGTGTGTCCGTGTGTGTATGCGTGTGTGCACCAGGTAGAGGGTGTGCAGGTCGTTCTCCAGTACGAAGCCCTTCATGGCGCGCTGCAGGTCAGCGAATATCCCCAGGGCCTCGGGGGGAGAGAGGGAGGAGGAGAGAGTGGCTGCTCCCAGCAGGGACGGAGCAAACCGCTCCTCTGGCCGCCAGGAGGAGAACACACATTAGTCATGGGAACCAAACAGCCTAAGGCTCAATGAGGCATTAGAGATTAAAAGGTGACCGCTTTTTAAATGTCTATTATTTAAACCATTTTTCAGTCTGTGGCAAATATGTTGAAATAGTCAGAGAATAACATTCTCTCTACTTAATGATGGAAAAGCGGATAATGAAGTCTAGTGGTAATCTACAGTGTGGACATTTGATCACTAGAATAAGAACATACAAAACCCATCATTAATCATTTTTCCTAAATAGTGATGATCTTGATCCAAATCGTCATCAATTTCATTGTCCTCCTCATCCCCACCGAGGCCATCAATTATGCAAAAAATTGAATTCATATATTTCATCACTTATTTCATAATTTCATAACGTCTCCTTATAATAATCTAAAATGGATTTAACTGTTGTTAATAGTTATTCATTTATTTGATTTGATTACTCACATTTTATTTATATAGTAAAATGTATTTATTTAATCTATCCTTCTGTTATTTCTCAATTTAATTTGGTTTGTGAGAACAACCAAATAAACCAACAAGAAAGAAGAAGAAATCCCCTTTCATAGCCTGGTATGATCTAGACCAGTACTCAAACATCATCGTCCTCGACAACTGAGCATCCAAAATTTAAATTAAAAAGAGGCAGCCACACCTTCCCCCTCCTTCAGGATAGTGATGAACTCATTCTCCATCAGCCACTCCACACAGGCCTCGATGGCGCCCCTGTTGGTCTCGGGCTCCGGCCCCTCCTTCAGGCCCCCGTCCGAGGGGTCCCGCTCCCATCGGGCGCTGGCGGCCAGCAGCGTGCAGGAAGCGTACACCCGCACATCCTGTGGTGTGCTGGCCACGCCTCCAACGATGATCTGTACGTTGGGGGGAGGACAAGGCACTGAATTATGGATGTGGTAATGGAGGTAAACACATCCCTGCTCTGGTGCACGCAGAGTTGATTACACCTCAATGCTGCAACCTCAATTCAATACTGTCTTACTCTCCCTCGAATGGTAGAGCTAATGCAATGCATCCATGGACAAAGTGTTCAACACCATCAGTACGATTTAGAGTTAGGGCTTCCATTCCCACTCCCCCAAACCCTGAGCGAATACGTGCCCTTGTCTGACGTGTCTGACCACCCAATTGCTTACATTATGAGGAGCTAGTAGGAGGAAGACTGAGCAACACATACCTCCAGGATGGCTCGAAGCATGCTCGTGGTGACACCATCCCCCTCCTGCTTCACCAGGCAGCTGCTGATTGGTCGAAGCACACCCTGGACAAGGGTAATGCCTTTCTGCCTCTCAGACTCCTTGCACACAAGCACACTCTCTCCTGTCCCAGAGAGAGACAGCAGACGTCCAGCTTGTTACAGTCACTGTGTTGGACGTGCCGTCAGACTTTACCAATTATTGATGTTTATTGACCTTCATTTTTAAAGAACATTTTTTGGATTTTGTTTGATTTGATCCACCCGCCACAGAAACTAACCAGTTTAGTCATTCAAACGTATATATCTTCCGAACTCCAATGTGGCGTTAACAGAAAAAAATAAGCATGCTTTACGGAAGCAGCTGTCAATGGCTTTCGTCCTTGGCCCATCGCCCACACCTCTCACGGTCTCGCTACTGAACCAAACCACTGATCATTGCATCATTTAGTTTCTCAGTCATTTTGGCCACTTCTATTCGTGGGTTCTCTTGCCTTGGGTGTCCACCCCCTTGCGGCCCGCCCGCCCGGCCATCTGTTTGTACGTGAGAGGGTCAAGCAGGTGTCCATTGAAGGTGGGGGTTCGGATGATGACCCTGCGGGCCGGGAGGTTGACCCCAGAGGAGAGGGTAGAGGTCGCGGCCAGCACTTTGACCAGGCCCAGGCGGAACGCACCCTCCAGAATGTCCCGCTCATCGAAGGTGAGACCTACAGAGGACACAACCAACAAAACCATATGGTAGAGGTGCAGGACTTGCATACCGTCTGTTGAATAAGGGTTTCACTTGTTAGTAGAAGGAAAGTTGCTATGGTAACCATCCACCCTGTAATCCAATAAATGAATTCCTCGATAAAGAAAGACATTGATGCCATCTGTGAGGACAACACGGCCAAAGATAAAATCGTAAATACATAGTTAGAATATTCATATTTTTCTTTCTTTCATTATTATAACAACAATTTCCTTAATATTTAAATGGCTACGCTGCAATTGGTTTAATCACCAGCGTGGTGGAAGCCAACCCCCCAGGGGACGCAGCGCTGTAGGGTAGGGTCTAGCCCAGCAGGGGTGCGTCTCAGCTGGGCGATCACATCAACCAGGCCCTTCTGGTCCAGACATACCGCCTGGGGGTCGGCCCCAGCCTTGCCATCTGCAGAATACAAACAATACATGACATTTTACCACTGGAAGTAATACATCCACAATTATTAGACAGTCAATATAATCATTCCTGTTAAATGACCATTAATCAATTAGTGTCATTCCTTTGATTCTGATATCTTTGTATAAAATGTAGCATGACAAGGTATAGACAGTAAAATAGTTTTCCATAAACAAAAGTTAAATAGTGTAAAGATGCAAGAATTCACCAGTATTTCGGAGATTGTAGAATGCTCTAGCGATGCTGTCGGCTAGCTTCTCACACCAGATTTTTGAGGGGCAGAAGAGCAGCACAGAGTGGCCGTCTCTCACCGTCTCATAGCTCAAACTCACTATGTGGTCGTCATCCCCCTTATATTAAACACACACACCCAAACAGTTAACACACAATTAACACACAAACACAATCAACACAGTTAATCACCTCTGGATTGAAGGATCCCCTCCCCACCTCCCAAACTCACTCACCTTCACATTAATGGCAGGAGAGAACTTTCGAACCAGGGAGAGTGTGTTGTCGTAGATGTTGCTGCCCACCTTGACAAGCTCCTGCAAGGGGACGGGCCTGAAGTCGGTCTGATAGAGCTCTGCTCCCAGCCACCCAGCCAGCAGGGCCAGGTTAGGAAGGGTGGCACTCATACCTATTATCTGCACGCCATCAGAGAAGGAACTGTTGGGACAGATTATACATGCATAATCAATCACACGCCAACACCTTTTTGAAGGAAAACGATCAGTAAGACCAGACCAACAAATCCACCAAATAGACCAAGTGACGTAATAAAAGACAGACGGACCCTTTATCGTTCCGCTGCAGTGCAATGAACCGTATCTTGGTCAGCAGCAGCTCGAGAAGGTAGCCCCTCCCGGAGTCTCCCACCATATGCAACTCATCCACCACCACCATCCCTGTGATGACCCCGATGAAAAAATGCAGACGCAAAATGAGAGAAACTCATTTAATACATGTCATCGGTGAATCGATACATCAGGTCCGTTACCTAGAAGGTCCATGCTGTCTTCTTCTATCAGTCTGTTGACGAGGGAATTGGCCTTCTCTATTGTGCACACCGCCACGTCCAGAGCCCTGAAGCCCCCTGGCGCCGAGGTGCCCCCCATGTAGCCCTCCACCCGCACGCCCGCCTCTTCAAACACACTCTGCAGGGGCGACAGACAACACAGACACACATTGGTGTTGCAGCCGCATTGTTGATTGCCCGAAAATGTATCTATTGTAAGTGTGATGATCCTGTCGTACCCTCTGTTTATTTACCAAGTTAACATATCAAACATTAGCTGCTTATTCATCCTTTGTTACTTGTCTCTATTTCAGCCAGATAGAATGAACACTTGAATGAACACTGCCTATTGGATAAGACAAGCTCATTTAGACATTGCTTTCTTCTGGAAACTAATGTTGTGATGTTACAGACAGACTGACTGACTGACTGACTGACTCCATCCATCCATCCATCCATCCATCCATCCATCCATCCAGGTGACCCTCCCTCACCTGAAGGTAGTGCATTTTCTCTTTGGCAACCGAGACGAATGGCAAGATGAAGAGAGCCTTCCTTTTAGTCTCCAACACACGCTTCAACATCAGCAGCTCCGACACCAACGTCTTCCCAGCACTGGTGGGGGCTAAGACCGTACAGGATAACGTGGACAGAGGGAGAGATAGCTTTGTTGAACCAAAATGCACGGCAATATTAAAGCGACCAACTTCTTATGACCTGCATGTCCGCTACGAACTCAGCCGTCTTACCCGCGTAGACGAGGTTCTGTCCCTGCAGGACCTGGCCAACGGTCAGGCACTGGGCCTGCCAGTCGAACATGTGGGTGACCCCGTGTCTCTTGTAGCGCTCCAGGACGGGTTTCGGAAGGCCCCAGCTGGACAGCAGAAGCTTCTCTGCGTGCTCTTCAGGAGCACGCATGGCAAAGCCTAGAGAGAGAGATTATACACTCCAATTAATGAAGGATTCTGTGTTTAATGTTGACCAACACGGAAGAATTCATGATGCTAATGGAACAGGAACTGATCGTATCACCTTTTGTTAAAAATCTGGCTAGGGGCAGTTTGATAAATGATATCAGACAAGCTCTTTGAATTCAAAATGTTTTAAACCGTTGAAACAATGGAATCGATGATATACAATGTGTACTCCTATATGGTATATCTTTATGACAGGGCAGTTGCTATGTGCTGATATGATGGTTATAAACAGCACTATATCATTATCAGCCCTGGACTTAGTTCGAGAGGTATACCAACAGCTGGCTTTGGTGTAGCCTCACCTTGCTGAGTTAAAGTGTCAGGGAGATGACTAGCCTCGAGGCCAGTGGGTATTGTGAGTACAGATGCCGAATGATTCTGTAAGGACCGCTGGAGTTCTGCCTTCTTCCTGGCCGCTGCCAAGTGGGTGGGGCTAAACAGGATGAAGTTCGTGGAGGCGTCCAATGGGGAGTCGGCTTTGCTAATTGGACCAGCTTTTGCCGGGCTTAGAGGGGAGTCTCTTCTCCTGGATTTGTGCACCCGACTGTTGAAAATGAGTTAACCATTCAAGAACCATCCAACAAATCTGAATTTAATAATAAGGTGTGAATTTAGTGTGAATATACAACAAAGTGGAAGTGGAAGTTAAGACTTACCCAGGATCCACCGCTTGCAGCTTGGTCGGTGTGTTTCCATGGAGCAGTGTGTTGCTGGGGCCCGCAGAGTCTGATTGGCAGCTCTTGGTTCCTCTCTGAGGAAGCTGTGCATCCTCCAAGTCCTCGCTAAAGAGAAGCTTTTGGGCGAGATCTTTGCAGCCGGCCCTCCGCAGACTCCCACCCCCATTACTGCTTTGCTTGCAGGCTCGCTTTGCTTCACTAGCTTGTTCAGGGTGGCAGTGGGCTTCGTGTGTGATCCGATTGGGACGTGAATTACAGTGTTGAATGGATTCTTCCCGGTTCAGACTCTGTGTCGAGTCGTTTTTCCGCTTTCTGGTGCTATTGTTTTGTCCATTTGTGTGGATGGTGATTGGTGGATCCATTTGAAGCAGAGGTTTTACAGGGTCCAGGGCATCGAGTGCCTGCATCATCTCATCTTCAAGTGCCAGGGAGGATTCCCCCAATGGAAATACCGCGCCTCCGCCCTATGAAAGCAAAGGGGTCTCCTGTCAAACTAGCAGTGCTCAAGGTAGCAGTAGAAAGTTGCAGCAAAATGATATCTGGAATATATATGGATTATAGCTTTGTTTCTTTTCCTGAATTATATTATTGTGTGGATTATTATCTGTATGGTTGTGATTATTGTTTAGAGTGGTTCATGTACTTTACCAACATATTCGATTTGTCATTGATAAATTGTTTTTTGTATATCTATATATATATAGATATATAAAGGCGTGAATGAACGATTCTTTTAAGAGACGGGGATGACAGTAGGAATCAGATTTCCTTGCAGTCAGACTCACCACGTTAGAGCCCTTGTGGTTCTCTGTCTCCAACGTCGTTTTCTTCGTGAGTTTACCATGTTTTCCGGTAATTGGTTCATTGTAGACTTGATTGCTGTAAAAAGCACATCGGGCGTAGTAGGTGGGAGGTTTAATAATGCATATTCATATTAATTTAATTTCAGTGTAACTCTTGTATGCATCCTTATTGTACAACCATCATGTACAGGTAGTCATGTAGTGAACTAGTCATGTATGTGTTCTGTACCTTTTCTTGACGATCTGGTGTTGTCCCATGTAACACTTCTTTTTATGTGGAGGGCCCAGGTTGCTCATACCGACAACTTCGTATGAGTCGACTTACTGAACGTCCAAGTTGTTTTGAATTCATACACATGACATCGATGTAAAACAGTAATCGTAAAAATTGCTTTCTATATAATATATGTTAATAAACATGCAAACAAATTGCAGCCGTTTTCACAATATTTAGACGCGAAACTGTAAACATAACTTAACACGACTGAAATCAAAAAAGACCGCTGCGTTGGCTCCGCCCCCGGTGTTACACAAAAATAGTTCCTTGTAGCAAAGGCAGAAACAATGGTTCCTACCTGATTTGACGCAAGACTGCAAGACCAATTTTCTACTCAATACTTTGACAGTATGGTGGTGAACTAGCTCGATAAATGTAATAGATTTTACAGCAAAAGTAAAACCATCTAAATTTGGGAAACAAATTAACATATATATTGTCTATATATTGTCATTGTCTATCATGTTGTCTTTGAAAAACATTACCAGATATTTTATTGCGCTTCAAATCTTTGACAGTATGCTTTTGAGTGTTGTTTAATTTCAGTCATGTTACAATATTGGTAACAAAATAATGTATGTGTGAGTTTACAATCATTTCACTGGTATTACAATATGTAAAATATATAGTTTGTTGGACATTTTTAAAACAAAAACATGAGCCATCCGTCATGAAAACTATTTAAAAACCCACACTAGAAATAATAAATATATTTAATGGACAAAATTGAGGGCGAGGCCTGTGCTGGGGTGTAAACGTGGGGCGTGGCAGAGCGGGTAATGGGCGTGGTCGACTGGACAGTGGGCGTGACCGAGTGGATAGTGGGCGCGCCCGCTGCGACGTTGCGGAGGCTTCAAGATGGCGGAAGCCCTGACAACTCAGGAGGAACTGGTGAGAGTAGTTTGATACATTTTATTATTTAAATGGTCGTGTCCATTGCTTGTGCGTTATATTTCCAAGACTGAATATATGGGCTGATTTAATATGTCTATATTGGACCAATAGTACTTCTGAGGGGGCTATTATAAAGCATGACTCCCATCGCACCCTTCCATGTCGACCGATCCCCGTGATGGACTGACAGCAGATAGCTTATATGTTGGATAGGTTAAAACGCAATGTCGATCGCTGATGAGTCCCTGTAGGACCTCGGAGCCCAGTTGTGATGAGACGAACGCCTGTCTTCTTACTAGCGCTCATTGTGATTGTATTTAGTCAGTTAGCGTTACCAGGTTGAGTCGTGGTAGCCGCGTTAGTTAACGCTAGCCTGAATTAGCTTGCTACCACATGTTAACCCTGCACAGCACCCCTAAGCAAGTGTTGCCGTAGAGAAACTCGGCCCGACAGCTCTGTTGTTGGCGTCATCACAGTTGTATGTTTAGTCATGCGGAATGACCCGATCCATTTGGATGACTATGAAGGTTGTGTAATGATGTCCTAAATGTTGATGGGAGTGCTCGTCGTGTGACTGAGTGTTGCCAGCCAGCCAGTGATATCCGGCTATCAGATTTACTGCATACACTTCACAGAACTGGGCCCCCAGTTCTTCGCAATGTTGTTGCCTCTCTCTAGGCAAAGAGGTGACCAAATGTCTAGAGAGCCGATGACCATGTGTTTTAATGTCATCGACAGGCATGAAGTCTCGCAGCGATGTGACATTTAATTGCGGTCTGATTCCCCACATTCTTGACAGCTCACGTTATATCTTTGTACGTCCCAGATTCCCAACGAAAGGAAGTACTGATAGTTTTAAAAAAAATAATCAGATGTTCACTTAATCCTCCTGCTGAAACTTCCGAACCCACAGATTGATATTCTACTTCATACCATGTCCAATTTCCACATAAATCTATAATTAATGCATACCGCAGCAAAAGCTTTTGGGGCATCTATGTTCTCGATTAATTAAACCATTTAGATTTTGTTATTTTCTACCGCATCTATCCTTTATTTAGGCTACTAAAAATGCATTATTCTCTATTGATATGTTGTAGCGTCCCTTGCCCTTGGGTGTTAGTACAGTATCTTTTGAACCACTTATAAAACATATGGTCTTGTATGTTTTTAAAACCCAGTTGGTAGAGAACTAAAGATTATCACAATTCTCCTTTTTTTTTTCTTTTTTTTTTAGCTCTGCCAATTCATTCTGACAGTTCAATCTCAGCCCGCGTCAATGTACTTGATTTGCAATATTGTCGCTTTAATTATCCAACACAATGGACTATATCCATTGCTGCTGCCTTGCATCATATAACCCTTGAAATCCTTTTTCCTTTTCTCAATCCTGCTAAATGTTGTGCTGTATGTTTGAAACATTGAATTGCTGTTATCTTGGCCTGGGCTCCCTTGAAAAAGAGATATTGTAATCTCAAGGGTACTCGGCTTGTTGAATAAAGTATTAATTCATAATATACCAATGTGCAGCTTGGTCTTCAGTTGTCTTTCATGCGTGTGTCTGCTCTAGGCGGTTGAGGAGTTCCTGGGTGAGGTGCGCAGCAGGGAGCAGCCTCACAGCGCTAGTCTCGTCTCCGAGCCCACGGCTGTCAAGTTCCTTATGGCCCGCAAGTTTGACGTCTCGAGAGCCATCAACCTCTTCCAGGCATACAAGGTGCGGCACTTCCTGGCGTCATCCCTCATCCTGCATGATTGACAGCACTCGAATGTACTGCTTTTGTTTTCATCAAGTGGATGCTGGACTTTTTCGAGAAGATCCTCTTTCATACTAATCCTCATACAGCTGTATTATGTTTTTTTCATACTAATCACTAAAACCGTGAGTGGCTCAATATGATCACCCAGTGATTCTAGGAAATCTAGCAAATAGGGATGCAGCGATCAGCTTTTTTTAGGCTGATTTCAATCACCGATTATTTTGATTATTCCTATGAATATATATTATATAAGATATTTCTTATGAAAATCATTGTGTGCTGATTTTCTAGGGTTCCTAGTTAGTTAGTTAGGTATATGAGGATGCGCTGTGTTCCTTTAAGAAAAGGTGAGACGGCATGTAAACACAGCACTGAACAGTTTAGTTGACTAATTAAGTGTGGAGTCGCACGGTTTTCTATTTAGAAAACGAATAAATTAAACATAACTTGCAAAAGGGGAAGGGATCAGGGAGATTACTGTTTATTTGAATGAGTCTGGCCAACACAATATCAATCGCACGCTAGGAAGAGGAGCTATAACGGATAATACTGTATACTGTGTGGATAACACACAACCAACACCGATTTAATCCAACATATAATCCAATATCCACCTGTAATATGGTTTGCATTCATCCATATTCGCAGGCAGAAAAAAGGAGGAACAGGGCAGAAGCAGCCGTTGTTATCCTACTAAGCTTTGCATAACAAATAATAACCGGCGGCAACATTTGCGTGTAGGCGATATTGAAGATGCTTATATCTGTAGCCTACTTTTGCCTCCTGTGATGTGGCACAAGCCTATTATCCAGATGTACGGCCGCGTTTGCGCAGGCTATCATTTCTCATTTATCAAGTCTGCAGGTCTTTTGTGGTATTGATTTAGTTATTAAGTAGGACACGAAGTTTGCGATAGCCTATGTTAAATTCATTATTTATTGGGATTCATTTCGGGTTTTGCACACGCGTAAACCGTTTTGAACTGGGTTAGATGATTGAATGTATTGAGCCCAAACTACATTTAATGTATTAAACAACATAAACAACCAATATGCAAAGGAAGTGTGCTGTATTGGCGCAACACACCGACTCCTTGTGACATCCGTACCAATAAAAGGAGCGCTGTATACGACTTCTCTCACAAGCTCAGACTCGGGGTCCAGCTACAATTTATGGTGTTGTTATGAAGTATAGGTTTCAAGGAAGCCTTTGCCTGACATTGTAGGGACTATGTTGACATTAAAGTACCATGGCTGCAATCGTTTGGCTATGCGTACGTAACGCTTCGGTTGCGCCGTTTAGAGACATGATTACGTTGAAGGTCACTCTTGCTCATCTTCCATACAAGTGGCAGAGCAGCAAGTTAGTTTCACATGAAGCAGAAGAAATAAGTAGGAGCAGACATGTCGTGTGTAGTTATCGATACTTCAGTAGTTTTCACTAATATGGGGATGTGCGAATAACGTAAGTCTAGTTCTGCTACTTTTAGCGTAAACCAGAAAAGAATGGGAGCCCGAAGCCTGGGGGGATGCAGGCTTCTTATAACACCCCATAAATAATATCAACAAAAGGCTATTTTGTGGTTATTAACTTAAGAATAATTATGTTAAAGAGGACATATTATGAAAACAACACTTTTCCTGGGATTTGGGGTGTTGTTTTGGTCTCTGGTGCTCCCACACGCATACAAACTTTGAAAAAAGTCTACACTTTTTTGAGTGACATATGAATTTCTGAAAGTACCACGCCTACAGTTTCCAAACGGCGGCAAGTCCGGCAGCTCAGCTCCCAGAGTACAATCCCTTTCTCCTCTATGTCGAAGTTCATGGACTTCAGAGAGTCAAGGCCAAAGTTCCTTTCCCCCAATTCCTCTCAACCATGGTCAAGATATCCCCCACTACGAGTCTTTACTTGTTGTGGAAGTGCCAGAGACGTCAGACGCAGTCTTTATGATTCATAATATCATCCGAGGCGTACATAGCTTTTGGCCGTGATATAAGATATAATATTATATAATACCCATATATAATATTGTTATTATTATATTATATGATATTGATATAGAGCTCCAGGATTCCGCAAAGCAAACGACGACAATCCCTTCTCCTCCATGCTGTGGTTCAGTCTGACAGCTCATTGGTCAATGGGCAGCAGCTCATTTGCATTAAAGCTACAGACACCAGAAACAGCGCATTCTGAAGGGGCTGAAACAGAGGGGAATAGCGGTTGGCGAGATTTTTTTTCCTAAAAGCTATTTCCCGCAAACAGCTACAAAAACATGTTTTCTGGAACTCGAATACTATCTTTACTTGTTGGGAAAACACCATAATATGTCTCCTTTTAAGCAGGATAACATTACTGTCTCAGTGACAGAACACAAATGCTATGTTTACTTGTTGGGAAAACACCATAATATGTCTCCTTTAAAGCAGGATAACATTACTGTCTCAGTGACGGAACCTAATGACGGCTCGTCTTGCGCACAAGTGTTTTCGAGACATTGGCCCCTGCAATCTGCAAATTTCAAGTTTATCGGCCGATAATGATCGGTTCCCGGTCAATCGATGCACCAACCGGTACTTACAATGCTAAAGTTTAGGGTGCACCGCTTCACCAATAGAGTTTTTAGCGAAGGCATCAAATTAAGATGGCATCGTCACAGGCAATCATGCAAAAGCGCTTATATGCAAAAAAATAAAATTGGTTTGTTTGTTATCCATAACGCAAGTGAATTATGATAAATTCTGCCTCTGGGGATGTGGTTTTCGTATGACAACTATTTATAAAGCATTAAATTGAAGTGCAGTGTCATCGAAGGCGTTGCATCGTTTTGCTGTAAGCTATCTTGTGATGTTAAGAATGATGAGAATATTTAGAGATGACCTTTCCAAAACCTTCACTACCAACCAAACTGTGGTGTCCTCAAACACAGAAGCGTGTTCTGTGGGAGCCGTCGTGAAACAAACATGACATAGTCGTGGCCTTCAGGCGCAACTCGTACGGCAAGTATATTTTTGCGCCTAGTCTGGGAACTCCCCGTCCACAGCAACGTTAGGCTGAATGCAGACTATAAAGGCCCTGGCCATGACCGTCCACAGGCTGAATGCAGACTATGGCAATGACCCTGCTTGAACGTCCGCTCTTCACAAACGGGTCATGGCTCTGCCCCTTCTCCTGTTTTCTGACGCTGTCCTGTTTGTTCTAATCTCAGAACACGCGAATCAAAGAGGGCATCTTCAACATCAACCCTGACGAGGAGCCCCTACGCTCTGAGCTGCTGTGTGGCAAGTTCACAGTCCTGGTGAGTCGCGTGCATGCGTGTGTGTTTTGTATATACACATATATATGGATTATAAGTAATCCACAGATCCCCAGTTCGATATAATACTGCTACTATCTTGGGGCCTTTATTGAATGTGTGAGTTGCCTGTGGTGATGCGGTCCTCTGTGTGTGCCCAGCCTGGCCGTGATGCTAAAGGTGCAGCTCTAGCCCTCTTCACAGCTCGCCTCCACCGGCCAGACGTCACCACCCACAAGGCCGTGCTGCAGGCTATCATCTATCAGCTGGATAAAGCCATAGAGAGGTACTTATTGTTGGGGACACCCACCTAGACTTGATGCCTTTGGCATGCTTTAGAAGAGAAGGGAAATCTACTTCATGCTTTTTCTTTTTTGTCTCTTTACCTCATATGTATTATTATTATTGGACGTTTAAGCTGAATTCCTTCTGAAATGAATTAGCTTTTTCTACGTGAAATTATGTTTTACATTTGATGTAATGCTCAGGGGATGTGGTTAAGTAATTCTATCTGATTTTAGACGAGAGAAAACGCAGGCAGCGTTGTGCCATCAAAGGCTATAAAACCTTTTGCTCTAAGCTATCTGCAAGTGGTGTGTATATCTGCCCATCAGGGTACCCACGTCTTGATACAGTCTAAGATACGCTATGGATAGCATATTAACGATCAAACACTGTGGTTGGAGGCTGATTCGATATGATTGTATTCAGCTCAGATTCCTTAGTAAATGGACAAATTGTAAAATGTGCCCCAATGATTTGTAAACGTGTTTCCCTGCTCCCTCCCCAGCTTGCAAACGCAAAGAGACGGTCTAATATTTATCTATGACATGACCAACTCAAGCTACGGAAACTTTGACTACGAGCTCTGTGTCAAAATCCTTGACTTGCTCAAGGTAAAAAAAATCTTCTTGCCTGAATTGATTTTATTTTAAAGTATGTTATTTTTTTGCATAAAAATGCAGACTAAAGGGGTGTGTGTATGTATGTGTGTGTGTGTGTGCGCATGTGCATGTTTCTTCTACAGGGGGCGTTTCCTGCTCGTCTAAAATGTGTCTTCATCGTATCGTCCCCTCTCTGGTTCAGAGCACCTTTCGCAGTGCTTCGTCTTTTCGTCCGTGAGAAACTCAGAGAAAGGGTATGTATGTGTCGTGGATTTGAGACGCATCAGTCGTCTTTCTCTCCACCGCCGCGGCTTCCTGCCGGGTGTTAAAGCACGGCCCGTTCACACAGCGCTCCAGCACGAGGTTCACATGTTGCCGCTTCTGCTCCCCATTCGCCAGGTGTGCACCGTCAAAGCCCACGAGTTGGCCAACCACATCCCCGTGCCGTCCCTCCCCGAGCACCTGGGCGGGACGTCCCAGTACAGCCACGTGGCCTGGATCCAGTCCTGCGTCAACGCGCACACGAACCCCGCCCCCGGCGACCACCCCATGCAGGACGACCACGACTGCGTGGGCAGCCTGCTGCGCTCCTACAGCCTGGGGGCCAGCGACCCCAGCGCCGCCGACGGCGCGTCCCACCGGCACGCGGAGCCGGGCCCCGAGCTGGCCGTGACCAACTCGAACTGCTGCGACGACAGCAACGCCAACCCGCACAACAGCCACCGGGGCAACCACCAACACTGGAACGGCTCTGCGCTGGGCGGGCCCGGCCCCAACGCTAACACCAACGGCTGCGGACGCCAGCCCCCGCCGCCCCAGTCGGCCACGCCCCCGGCCACCCCGGGCCATCAGAACCTCAACGGGGACGCGCCCGTCTGCCGAGAGTCGGACGCCGCGGGCCAGCCCCAGAACGATAACGCAGAGGAGGACCCGGAGGCGGAGGACGAGGAGGAGGAAGAGGACGAAGAAGGGGTCCCGCCTCTGCCCCAGAAGGCGCTGCCCCGGCCGCCACAGCAGTCCTCCCAGTGTCCGGTGCTCTCGTCGTCCTGGGACCCCGAGGAGACGGAGCCCTACATGGAGGTGTCCGTTCACATGCCCGAGCCCGGGGGAATGAGTGTGGGGGATCTGGTGGAGCACGTAAAGAGGAGGAAGAAGAAGGGGATCTACCAGGAGTACGAGGAGATCCGCAAGGAGCCACCAGCCGGCACCTTCGACTACTCCAGGTCAGGATAACACGGAGCATTCCACAGCGGGAGAAGACGTATGCCAGTAATTGGGAATTTTCGTTTTTTCTCAAACTCTGTGTGTCTTATCTTTTCAGGAAGCTGGCCAATCAGATTAAGAATAGGTACAGCGATGTGCTCTGCCTGGACCAATCACGAGTGCGACTCAGTGAGCTGTGTGATGACGAGGATGAGGTAAAACAACAACATCCTTATCGGGCTCCCCGTTGGCACAACTTTTTCGTATCTTTTAAAACACATATTTTAGACACAGCACTATAAGTAGTTAGGTAGCCGAGCTGCACTGTTTACCTGGGACCTTTTTAATCTGGCTTGGGACATTCATACATTTGCTTTTGTGAAGGTTTAGCTTCTATAATGCCTGCGGAATTGTGTCTTACTGGCGGCTAACAACTGCGGAATGTTTTCTGTAGCGGAGCAGCAAAGTCCTGATCTTACTCACATTCCAAGCCTGGCACTGTTTTAACGTTTCAGTACACAAGCTTAACAAGTGGGAGCTGGTCTACAACGGATCACAATGTCCATGGTCTCCCATGATATTAAATATCCATCTGGGCTGTGTGCATACTGGTTTACATCTTTTTTTTTTTTAAAGACATTCATGCATGTTTTTAGTAAATGTGTTTGAACAAAACGTTTTTTGTGCTAAAATCTTCGTTATGATGACTTACAAATGAGTCATGAATCCATAACCAGCCTTTATTACCATAGTTTATTGTTAAACATTTGTCGTACATAAGTAACTAGCACTTGGTGTAATTAGTTACTCTATTCATGTGAGAAAGCCACAACCTGAACCGCGCGTGATGGTAATTAATGTCCAGCTCCAAAAGGGGGCACCAGGATCACATGTTCCCTGAACTAACTCAAGTGTTGTGCCTCCTGCAGACGACAGACTACATCAACGCTAGCTTCATGGACGGGTACAAGAGAAGCAATGCCTACATTGCCACTCAGGGTGAGTAGGTACTCGTGTTTTCCCAATATCCCCTGAGTAAACAAGCAAATATGGTACATTGGTCTGTTTGAACAGCGCTCTTGAAATGAACGCAGGGAGAATAAACCACTTGAATCAAGCAACTCAAAAAAACAAAATGTTGTCTCTTGCGATGCAGGTCCCTTGCCCAAGACTTTCGAGGACTTCTGGCGACTGGTCTGGGAGCAAATGGTACTGCTCATAGTCATGACCACCAGGTGAGACTCTTGACATCCACGTGTTTTGTGTGAGGGCGGGGAAGAAGGAGATCCGAGTCTGACTCCCTCCCCCTGTCCCAGGGTGGTGGAGCGAGGGCGGGTCAAGTGCGGACAGTACTGGCCCCTGGAGGAGAACCAGACGGAGCAACACGGGTACTTCCTGGTCAGGAACCTGCACATCCAGGCTTTCCAGGACTTCAAACTCTCCCACCTGGAGCTGTACAACACGCAGGTGAGTAGGGCTGGGCGATTAATCCGATTTTGATCACGATTTTGGTTTTAACGTCAAACGATCACAAAATTAACATAATCAAGTTAAAAAACCAAATTGGGTTGTTTACAGAAAAGGCAGAACAGCTGGATACATATCGGTATATCATTTTAGATTGGAACAATTTATTTTTGACCATTTTGTGTATTTTCTTTCAGGCGAAATTACAAAGTTTTTGTGTTTTCAAACTCAAAAATAATCGTGATTGCAATATTGACCAAAATAATCGTGATTATGATTTTTCCCATAATCGAGCAGCCCTACAGGTGAGTCTCTGCGCTCACACGCGACCCCTGAGCGGTGGTTATTATAGTGGACTACAACGAGATTATTGAGTCCATATTCAGGTGTTCATATTTAGAAACCCAGTGGAGGGGCAGGGTGCCTCCTTGTCCCTGGTACACAAAGATACGATGGCTGCTACATTCTGGGAAAGTTGATGATTTTAAATCAGGCCCGTAACGAATAAACGTCACTAAAAAGGATGGATGGATTCAGCTCTCCACCTCATGAAACGGATGAAGAAGTGCCGTCTTATCACCAGAACATCCTCTGTATTGAGAGGATTCAATTAGAATTGATGGCATCAACTTTTATTTATTTATTTTAAAGATCCAAAGTTTGGATCTGCTATCTAATGCATCCACGAGACGTTGGTTTATCGGGTTGTTTCCCTGTTCAATAACTGAAAGTGGGCTACAACAATGTTGACCAGTGGCCGACACTAATAACTCATGGGGGGGACAAGGGTCAACTTATACTTCAGACTGTTTGTTATACATGATAAGACGATATTATATAATCATATTCCTATATTATTTGATACTCAAAATAAGTGTATCGCTGCCCCCCAATTACCTTTTGACATGGCTTGTTACGTCTCATCAACCTCACACCCGTTGGTGAAATAGGGGCCCTTTAATAATAGTAGTAATGTAGATATTAACATAGGGTCTAATCGTGCCTCGATCAGGCTACTTGACACCAGGACCCAATGTCTCGGGTGTTGGGTCTTAAACCGGCTCATTGTGCCCTCTTGTTTGTTAGACCGGTGAGAAGCGGGAGATCTCTCACTACCTCTACGTCAGCTGGCCTGACTTCGGAGTGCCCAAGTGTGCGTCGGCCATGTTGGATTTCCGTGAGCATGTGCAGCAGAGGCAGGAGGCGGCCGTCCAGAGCCTGGGCCCCAGCTGGACAGGACCCCCCGGGGGGCCGCCCGTGGTGGTCCACTGCAGCGCTGGTATCGGCCGCACAGGTACCCATGACCACGGCGCCACCTCTAGTTCAGCGGTATCTAGTATGCTGAGTGCATTGTTACGCGTTTTAGTACGACATATAATGTGTTCATTCTCATTCGGGGATTCATCAGTTGAGATTAAAAATGAGCTCATACCTTGACTTTGTTTGATACATACTGGGCGTCAAGTAGCTCAGGAGGGGGCGGGTTGGCTGGTAACCGGCAGGTTGCTAGTTCGATCCCCGGCTCCTCCTAGCTGAGTGTCGAGGTGTCCCTGAGCAAGACCCCTAACCCTGACCGCTCGCGACGAGCCGGCTGTCGCCTTGCTTGGCTGACAACAGCACAGTGCACACTTCACCAAGTATTTCTGGATCTTCGTTGTAAATCTTTTTTAGGCTTTATCAAAATCTTCTCTGGAAGGAAAACTGCCCTGTAAATTCATGATTATGGGCACATTCTCATTGTTCACATTCGCCGGTGTGTGAATGTGTGCATGAATGGGTGAATGTTAGGCAATTGGGTAGGGACTGGTTACAAAAAAGTGGTCTAAAAATGCAGTCCGTTTACCATTTGACTGTAGATAAGTGTGCCTGTGTATCTGTGAGTATGTTTTCCAGTGGGTCTGTCAGAGCGGTGCTCCTGTTGACTCTCTGCTCCCGGGGGCCTCAGGTACGTTCTGCACCCTGGACATCTGCCTGGCGCGCCTGGAAGACATCGGCTCGGTGGACGTGCGGCAGACGGTGCGGCGCATGCGCACGCAGCGGGCCTTCAGCATCCAGACCTGGGACCAGTACTACTTCTGCTACACGGCCGTCATCGAGTACGCCCAGCGCCACGGCAGGCTGAGCCCCGTGCAGTGGTCCGACTCGGAGCTGGAGACGGACAGCGAGTGACGGTCGCACGGAGGGGGGCGGGCCCGAGGGCGGAGGAGGCCGGCGACACCACAGGAGGGGTCCGAGAACACAGACGGCAGCTGGGGGAGAAGAAGAGTCCGGAGGTCCGGCGGCCACTCCTGAGGACAGAACTCTGTTGTAAACCTTAGCAAAATACGATCATCTGAAGAGAGAGCTGTTGTGCAGAGGTGCCACGTTCTGCAGGCCCTGGAAGGGCTTGTCCATGCCGAGGGTTCGAATGGCATGACCACGAATAAGCGACGTATCCTGCCTATTTCCAAACCCCTGCACCGCCACCACCAACACCACCACCACCTGCCCTCTTTCTTATGTTTTATTTGGTAAGCTCTAAATGGGATCTGGCCTGCCCTAAAACCTTGCTTGTTGACAAGTGTCATAAGAGTTGTAGCATTTTTTTTTATACTGACTTGCACAGGGGGGGTGCAAACTTGAACTCCGCCCCTCCGAGAACAGCCCTCATTCTTTTGTTTTGTATTCCCTCCCTCTGAAAGTGCTCTGTGATTATTTTTTTTTGCCTGAGGAGTACACGCCCCATGTGACAGGGTGGGAGGAGCCTAGCGGCTTGGTGGTGAAGGAAGTGGTACTACTCGAGAGGAGTGTCCTCATGTGGGGTCCGTGTTGTCCGCCAGCCTCGCGGACCCCGCATTGTCTGTTATATTCTGCCATGATTTCCTCCGTTCGTACTGCACCTTCTCTGCGTGAACGATTTTTTGTTGGTATGGCGTGTTTGGGTGACAGTAGCTCAGGAGGTAGAGTGGGTTGACTGGTAACCGGTAGGTTGCTGGTTCAATGCCAGGCATTGAACCAGCAACCTTCGAGGTGTCCCTGAGCAAGACGCCTAACCCTGACTGATCCTGAAGAGCTGGCTGTCGCCATGCGTGGTTGATTCGCCGTCGGTCTGTGAATGTGTGAATGAATGGTCGTTTTGGATAAAAGCGTCAGCGAAATCCCTAAAATGTAAATGTATGTTAACTAACTTTTTCAAAAGCCAAAGTCCTCACCCTGAATGCTTGGATGTATTCCTTACTAAGATTATAAACTGAAATCTGTGTATATTCTTGTAACATACATTTATATATTATTGTGCATAATGACAACCTTTCAACTAAGAAAAAAAAAATGCCTTGTTTTAATATAATTGACTGAAGAAGCTGTCTCGAGAGAAGACCGCTATGTCGGAGGCCGGACAAAAAGGAATAGTTTGTAACGCTTACTTCGATTTCCTCACATTGTTCAATAAGTGTGATTGGTCAGGTCTAACATCGTCTTAGCTGTGGCAACATTCTTATTGGGCGATTTCCAAAATTGGCCTTAACCTCTCTTGACTCACTGCCTCGTTGCTCTTAGATCTTAACCTCTACAAAAACCGTGTTTTTCGTCCTTTATTCCTCCCTTTCGTTGACTCCCTTGACACCACAACTGTTGAATCCTTTGATTATCGAGGCCGGCGCTGCCTCAGATGTTTGTGCCTTCGAGTTTTCCATAATGTCCATACACCGCGGCCCAGATCATACGGTTCGACCTAAACTAGCGCACTCGCACCCACCCCCGGGCCGTGTCCCCCCCCACAGGGCCCCCGGTGGGTCCCCAGGCCCCTAGTGCACTGCCTCAGGGAGGAGGCTGGGCGCGCTCTGCAGGGTGTAGGAGGATCAGGACGGGGCTTTCTGTCAGTCGACCTCAGGGCGTAAGGCTACTAGTGTTTTTGCCTAGTGTCAAACATATTGTTTTCTGTGTTCGCCTCTGGTGATATATCATATTAGAAAACCTATCAGTTTTTATTTTATACAATATACTGTATTGTGTAACCTATTATATTTATGTATTTGTACAACGTCAACAGTATTGAAATCCTGAATGTTGGTACGAAAAAGAGTAAACTGTTCTTTCATTTGATAAGCTACACAAATCAGATGGGGGCGGGGGGGGGGGGGGGGGGCAAAGAAAATTATATTTTTTTGTCGTTTACAAGTATGGTGAATAATGTTACTGGCCCTTGTATTTTCACAACTGATTTGTATACCATAACGATTGTTGGAATCCAGGACAATGGGGAGAAAGGTAATGAGTGTTTCCTGAGGGAGTGCATAACACCAAACGCCCCACACACAACCAGAACGCAACTCCTCTCGCCACCCGCAGACAGATGCCAAGGACTAAGTGGATACAGCCATCTAACGGAGAGGAAAACTGGACTCGGCGCTGCCATCTTGGTTCACTAAACCCAGTTCTGTTCTTGAGAATTAACAAAAACACACACAGGGTTAGGGCTGCAACAAAACAAAGAAAAAGAAACAAGAGCCTTGAATGTGTTTCAGAGTCAATCAGGACATGCAGACGATGGTAACGTGGACCACCTCGGCACACAAACACACACGCAATGCCAAAGGCCAAGCCTCACCCTGAGCACTCTTTCTCAGCCCCTTCACATGCTTCCTGGACGGCTTACAAGCACGGTCCTACGAGATGGAATGGGGAGCGTGGTGCCCAAGAAGAATGCGTGGTCAGCACGGACTGGCGGGTTGTTAGACTGTCTGTCTCCCCGTTACCTTTTGGAGATGTTTTACAAAACAAACAAAAACATGCTCCGTGCGTTTGCTGATGGGTGTTCTGTTTTAATGAGTCTGTGTTTTTTCAGTTCTTGTGATTGAATAATGGCCTTTTACATGCTGTTGACTTGGCTGTCCCATTAAAGCAATGGTATTACCATCTTGAATGAATATGGGCTGTGTCGGTGTCTGCTTTAGTTACCGTCCCGGGTCAGTTTACCATGCTAACGGTGTGTTGGCAAAGGAAAAACCAAAGCATACCTTGGGGAACTACCGCACATTTTAAGGGTCTGGTGGCGGTACTTGGTGACCGGATTTTGACGGTACACTGGGTTTTAAGAAACTACTTGAATGTAGTTTCCACATGAATGGAATGATTTATTCAAGTTTTGAAGGCAAACCAAAGCTTTACACAGCAGGATAGGAGTAACAACATGTGCTGCCAATCTAAACAAATATATCACGTCAGCCGCATCCAACAGTGTTTTCTGGGGAGTGAAATGTGTTGATAACTAACTGAACTTTCTCTTTCTCTCACTGGCAAGTGGTTCTTGGGGGCTGGATGAGGATTGGTTGTAAATGATTGCAACAGATTTTCCTCATGCAGGTTCAAAACAACCCAGAAAGTTTCCACTTTAGGCAACATTTGTTCCAAGTGGAACTACTTTGCTTTCTTGAAATCATTTAAGAATTTTGGCTTGTACATCATAATACCAGCTCATGCAATGTTCCAAAGTAAAACAAAAAGCTATTATCCATCAGGCAGAAGGTAACCTTAGATTGCATAGGCGATGTAGGTATGCTGGCAGACTCAGTGTGTGTGTGTGTGTGTGTGTGTGTGTTTGGCTATATGAAATCGGGCCTTCAAGTCCTTTGGCCTGTGGTAGACTTCAGGCAGAAAGCAAACAACTTTTATTGTATTATTTTTTTATTGTTATTGTTGGTAACGTTTTGGGAATCAATATACAAATTTACACTTGATGGGGGAAAAAAGTACATTAGGCTACTAAATATTGATTTATTTATAGATTGAATATTAACATTTTCACGTGAGTACTAAGAATAGCCCCACTAGACAAAACACAGTTTCTAACAACCACCACTCGATTCCTTGTCGTTGAATCAGGAGGCCTGTACTGAGATATTGTTACAGTAAACCAATGGAAACATAATGTTGCAGAACACATGGTAGCCATCGCTGAAACTGCTGACTAGTCATTCCATTTGTTCCCCTTTCTGCCACTTGTTTTCCTCTTTCATCCCTCTTTGTGTGTGAGCTCTATCCTCCCTGAGTCGAGTCTCTCCCGGTGTCCCTGGACCAGGAAGGAAGAAACCAAACACTGAACCAAGTTGTCCGACACGATGGACTTATAGCTGTACCACACTACCCCCCCCCCCCCCCCCCCCCCCCCTTCCCCCCCCCCGGCGAGGACGGAGGGGGGGGGGGGGGGGGGGGGGGGGGGGGGCGGGGGGCGGGGGTGAGCGGTGGATTGTAGGATCACCTGCGAAGGTGCTTTCTGGTGAGGCTGTGTGCGTAGGGCTTGGGTGCGTTGGAGCAGGAGGCGCAGCAGGCCCCTCTGTAGTAGGGGTAAACGCACAGCCGGGCCTGCACCACCACCGCACAGTTATGGTACTGGTCCCGGCAGGAGGAGTCTGAGGGGGGGGGGGGGGGGGGGGGGCAGCAGAGGGTCAGGTCCACAGGTGGAGGTGGTATTGCTTATACACGGCTGTTGTGTCAAAATGAAGGAAGAACCAACTACCAATAATATGACCCTTGGAAACCTGTGATGGTTTGACAGTCTTTGTTGGTCTTACAAATTAATCCACTGTGAGCATTGTAAATTTCCCACCTTCCACCCCAAACATAAAGATGTGGTACAAGAACGGGCAAGGCCATAGCTACAAACTGACTGTAATATGCATTGAAACACCTGCAATCATTGGACTTTTCGTTTTTCTAGTGAGGCCTTGCAAACCCCTCGACCCCCCAAATTCAACCAGCCCTGGTACACGACTGTGTTTTTCGTAGGCGCAATCCGGGAATAGTCCTGCCTCAAGCGCTAGGATTGGAAAGGCAGCTTAAAACTCGAAAGTTGACTCCTAACCCTAACCCTATTAGAGAAATGCGTTTGACTAATGTTAGTTTAATATACATTACATTTTAAGTTACCTCCCTGCGGTGACGTGAACGATTTTTGTCTTTTTGGATTGGTTCAGGGTTCTAAACCAAGGGCTATCCCCTCATTAATATTCATGATTATCCCAGATTCCGCCCAAGAAAAACACATTCGCCCCCCGGTAGTGAATTTATGAATCCTACTATGGCCATGCCAAGACCCGCCCTACTCTGTCTGTGATTGGCCGGGTTGCATGCAACTCAACTGGACGCTTTACAACTCTACGTTACCCTCGCTGTGAGCATTCGAGAGCGTCACAAAAGAGCTCTAACCCTAACCCACAACCCCTAACCCCTAACCCTAACCCTAACCCCTAACCCTAGCAGCTAATATCAAGCCAGTAAAACCGCGGTAGTTGAATCCATGGACAGTAGAATCAAAGACAGGGGGGACGTGTGTAACGGACAGTGATGCCAGTAACGCGTTACTTAGTAACGCGTTACTGGCCTCGGACCACTTTTTTCAGTAACGAGTAATCTAACGCGTCACTGTAATGAGATTAAAGTAACTCATCAAAGTCACTGTGCGCTACTATTTTTTAACGGATCACCGATTGGCGTTGAGAGTGATGGAGTGGTGTGTGTGTGTGTGTGTGTGTCTATGTTTCTGCCTGTCTGTCTGCCTGTTTGTGTGAGAGTGCGTGTAAAGCGCAAGTCTTCAATCTATCAGAGGCGAGTGTTTACGTCACGCACGTGGAGATTCGTCCGGTGATCCCCCCTTAAAGCGCGCAGTGATATTTTGTCTACGTGTTAAAAGTTTGCGGAACCGGTTGAAAGCCGCGTGTTAGTGTGTGCACCCAGGGCCGTAGCACCAAATTCTGGGCCCTGTATACAAGAGGGGGGGAAAAAAAAGGGGGGGAATTGTTGACAGGGGGGACAAAAAGTTAGTATTGGCAAAACCGGTTGTAATTTTTTATTTTGAGGCGACATAGGGGTGTTGTCGCAGCTAAATGTAACTTATAAAGTAACTTGTAATCTAACTTAGTTACTTTTAAAATCAAGTAATCAGTCAAGTAACTAAGTTACTATTTTAAGGAGTAACTAATAATCAGTAATCTGATTATTTTTTTAAGGTAACTGTGGCAACACTGGTGACGGACCAATAAGAATTCGTAATTTCGCCCCCCCTGGTAAGGATGAATGAAACCCACGCGGCCTCTCCAGCCACGGTATGGCGGCGGGGGAGCAGCCCTCAGCGGCCTCTGTATGAATAAAATCGCCGAGGTCTCACCTGTCGCTGTGACGCATCGCTGGGCGTTGCACTCCTCTTGACTCTCGGGGGCGGTCGCTGGGTCACACTGGTCGCCGGGGGCGACACGGTCGGCCAGGCAACGTGCCTCGCGCACGCGGTAGCCTCCGCCGCAGGACGCTGAGCACTGAGGGCCAGAGGAGGAAGCTGGTTCAGATGATCACTGGTTTGGGACCGAGGAAACAGATCCCAACGGTGGTGTTCGGGTCTGTTGCTTTGGTGTCGTGGATTTATTTTTGGGCTTTAGAGGTTTCTCTGAAGCCGACACATGCATATCTGATATCTGGCCATGCAACCACAACGTGTCACGGCACCAAGCTGAGTGCAAGAAATGAACTGAGCGTGAAGGCTTGTAATGCGCTCGTAGCGTGACGGCATGTGTAGCGTGATATTTAGTCCTACGACATGTGTTTAGAGGTTCATGGTCGTACTCGACGAGGGGAGAAATTAAGATGAACTGATAATAATGACGTGTTTGGCATGCTTACTGCGCTCCAGTCTGTGGTGTACCACTGGCCACCGCATGGCTCCGGGAAGCAGGGCTGAGAGGTTATTGGCTGAGGCAGGTGGGAGCATTTCAACTTAGCCACCACCTCCATGCTGCCGTTGCTGTTGAGCAGGCAAGCCACAACGCGGGTCTGAGTGCCGTTCCCACACTCTGCTGAACACTTAAGACAAACACACATAAACACACACACAGAAAAAACAGACCTTAAACAAACACAAGGTGCATTTTAAATTAGACCGGTTCATTAGAGTTCACATAACCTGAGCATGCAGGTAGATCTTTGTGTTTCCGTGGCCGTGGATTAGGGGCTTTGTGTGTGTGTGTGTGTGTGTGTGTGTGTGTGTGTGTGTGTGTGTGTGTGTGTGTGTGTGTGTGTGTGTGTTTGTGTTAGGGGCTACCTGTCCCCAGGGGCCCGTGAACCACTCCAGACGCTCCTCACACGGCCCCAGGTTACACGATGTCACCTCCTGTGGGCGGGCTCCTTCGCAGCTGTCCAATGGGAGGTTAGTCACATGATCCATCAGGCAGCGCGCTGTCCTGGTCTGACGGCCCTCACCACACTCTGCAGAACACTGAGATGGGGAAAGCCCCCCCCCCCCCACACACACACACGCACACACATACACACACGCACACACACACACACACACACACACACACACACACACACACACACACACACACACACACACACACACACACACACACACACGCATACATACACTTATGATAATACATTTTCTCACTTATGTCCAACACATGCAGATGACTACTATTTACTTTGGGAGCTGTGGGCCCTCTTGGGTGATCATTTGTGGGGGATATTTATCCTGGGTGGGGTGGGTGGGGGGGTGTTTAGAAAAAAATTAATACAGATCATCACAAAAGTATTTTGTTGATGCAAGGCAGGCCACACAGAACGAACAGTTAAAAGGCTTTTAGAAACGTCTTGGACATGGTGTTATGATGTAAAAAACTCTAAAGAGTTCCTCACATGAACAAATCCCCCTCTATGAGTCTCTGCATGCCACCATTTTAACAACTGGGTATGCACCCTAGGCTGACCATGTTTGTCGTGTTATGTTCTGTTTTCTGCATCTATCCTGTTTTGTGTGCCCAGCTGCCGCCACACTAATCTCCCGGTCAATAAAGTTTGCAGCAGAACAATATTCTATAATACATACTCTACGATATATATTATACTACACCACAATATACTATACTAACTATACTAAACAGAACCATACTATACTACATTATACCATACTATAGAATCAAACTATACTTAGCTACACTACATTACACCATACTATACTATACTAACTATTCTTAACTACACTGTACTACAGTACACTTCATTACGGTACAGTACACTCCGCTATTCTATCAACACCATACTATACAACACTACTCTATGCTATACCGATACACCCTATAGAGTACAGTATGAAGGTAGATGTGTCTGCATGCCCCTCACCCGCCGGCTCCAGCGGGAGGTGAACCAGCTGCGGGCGCAGACCCCCATGTCGCAGTTCTCCAGCGTGGGGGGCTTCATGGCCCCGTTACACTCCGAGTCCTCCTCCACGTCCCCCTGGTCCCCCACACACACCACCTCCCTGGCCCGCCGGCCCACCCCGCACGGCACCGAGCACTGAGGGACGGAGACGGAGGGTCAGCTTATCTGCCGTCAGTCAACTGCATTGGTAATAGGGTTGGATTTTGAGTTAACGTTTTTTGGGGTTGGTTGCCTTTGTCTCCATATATGTCTCCACATGTGCGTGAATATGTGTGTACATGTACATAGGTTATCTGTTTACGTACTTTATATGTAGACGTGTGTGTCTCACTGAGCTCCAATCGCATGTGACATATCTGTGCGAGTGTGTGCATGCCTGCATGCATGTGTGTGTCTCGATGAGCTCCACTCAGAGTGTATCTGTGTGTGCGTGTGTGTCTCTCACTGAGCTCCGCTCTGAGTGTGTGTGTGTGTGTGTGTGTGTGTGTCTCACTGAGCTCCATTCAGAGCGTATCTGTGTGTATGTGTGTGTGTGTGTGTGTGTGTGTCTCTCACTGAGCTCCACTCAGAGCGTATCTGTGTGTGTGTGTGTGTGTGTGTGTGTGTGTGTGTGTGTGTGTGTGTGTGTGTGTGTGTGTGTGTGTGTGTCTGACTGAGCTCCTCTCAGAGCCTATCTGTCTATGTGTGTATGTGTGTGTTTGTGTGTGTCTCTCACTGAGCTCCACTCAGAGCGTATCTGTGTGTGTGTGTGTGAGCGTGTGTGTGTGTGTGTGTGTGTGTGTGTGTGTGTGTGTGTGTGTGTGTGTGTGTCTCACTGAGCTCCTCTCAGAGCGTATCTGTGTGTGTGTTTGTGTGTGTGTGTGTGTCTGTGTCTGTGTGTCGCACTGAGCTCCACTCAGAGCGTGTGTGTGTGTGTGTGTGTGTGTGTGTGTCTGTCTCTCACTGAGCTCCACTCAGAGCGTATCTGTGTGTGTGTGTGTGTGTGTGTGTGCGCGTGCATGTGTGTGTGTGTGTGTGTGTCTCTCACTGAGCTCCACTCAGAGCGTATCTGTGTGTGTGTGTGTGTGTGTGCGTGTGCGTGTGCATGTGTGTGTGTGTGTGTGTGTCTCTCACTGAGCTCCACTCAGAGCGTATCTGCCACTGGCTGCAGATCTTGAGCTGGCAGGAGGCCTTGGTCACGGGGCTGTGTAACGTGCCACAGCTATCCGCCCCCAGCGTGGCCAGAGTCTCCGTCCCGTTGGAGTGGGTGTGGGTCACCTGGCGGCAGATGACCTGCCGCTGCTGGGTCCCCGGACCGCACCGCCGGCTACACTCGGACCACTCCCCCAGGTCCCAGCTGTCAACCAATCACAAGCCAGGAGTAAATACAGGCCTGTGGCCAAGTCATCCTGATACTAGGGGGGGTTTGTTCATCGTTCCCTACATGTTAAAGGGGACCTATTATGCTTTTCCTACTTTTATGACCTATAAACGTTGTTATAATGATTGATAGTCATGTTTAACCATACACAAAAAACTATGTCGATTTTCGGGAAACTCTTCCTCTCATCTGGGCGCTTACTAGCCTGGTTCTACCAGACTCTCGTACTTCACTTCATTTCATTTCATTTGTAAAGAGAGTCTGGACCTAATCAATTGACAAACGTTAACTCACTTGAAGGCGGGTGTCTGTTGAAGTTTAAAATGATTGGATCTCCCCAGTGCCACTCTGGATCTGCCATAACCAATCGCTAACGTTTGGTTGTGACGTATGTCATGCGCCGGGAATCACGCGCAGGTTGTACACAAACCAAACACCTTGCGCGTCTGCACGAAAATGTCCGTCAACGACAGCTGCAGGTTTTGTTCGTCGAATTTAATTTATCAGGGAAAAATTGCACATTGTAAATCAACTACCGACCTCCAACAACAACTCAAACTGGCGTACGACTTTATCGTCATTGTTCTCAGACACGCCCTCTGTTCGCTGATTGGGGGCCGCTGTGGCGGCACCAGAAAACCAAATTACATACAGCAGGTCCAGACCTAGTACTGAAGGGAAATTCAAATTGAGCGGAAGTACTTAGGCGGGCGGAGCCAGGCTAGGCGCTTACAGGCTTCTCTGTCAACGCTCGGTTTCGTCCTTCTCCGCCCCCTCGCCCCCCTCCTGCCAACCCAACTCTGTTGTGATTGGTTACCTTCCTTGAAGCGCGCGCAAGGGCAGTTTGACCAGGCATATGGGGTTTTGGCAGGAGTGCATCTACGTAGATGATTTCCCGTAAATGTGAACAACTGAATCGCAAACGTTGTCCCGAGTGTTTAGCGCTCTGCACAGCCACCCCCGACTGTCAGCAGGAAATACGTCATTATTTGACACTTTAGAATGGTTAAACATGACTATCAATCATTATAACAACGTTTATAGGTCATAAAAGTCGAAAAACATAATAGGTCCCCTTTAAGTTTCCTATATGAGGCAGAACTAAGCAGTCACAAACACTTTGCAGCGTTATCAAAGTTCCCACTTGTGTTGTCACCTACTCGCTAAATGATGACCACTCACTCAACCCCACATGAAATAACATTTATTTAGCTGAGGCTTTGGTCAAAGCGACCTACAATAACTGCAATCAACAATGAAGAAACAACTAAAATTCGGTCTGGTAATGATTGTGTTTGCTGCTACGGTCGGTGTGTTTCAAAATGTTTGGGTCCGATTAGCTTTGAATCAATTTCAATCAAAGTTACAAAATGTGTTTGTCTGACGTTTTATTTGCAAATATTGTCTCTTTCAATGATACGTCTCCCTGTATGTCAATGGACTCCATGTCTCCTCTAAATACAGAAATTCCACCATGAGGAACGTAGAGGAAAATCCCAGCACAGAGCTGTCCCCCTGTGTTAGTCCCACTCCTCCAGTGGATGTGACAGCGCTGCAGATAAACACAGACGGGCTGCTGACAGCGTTACAACTTGGCCTGAGCGACGGTGCGCTTGGCAACCACCGCTAGACTGGAAGAACCCAAAGCCACACCAAAGTGCGTCAGGTTGATGGACTGCGCCTGCTAACGGACTTACGGCTGTAGCGGGTGTTTTATAGATACCGCTCATAACGCCACTCATCATTCCATGGGAGACTCGTGCAGTAGGTGTGCACATGTTCACACAGCGCTGCTCACAGGGTTTCTCTGGGTATAGTTCTAGGGAATTTTAGTGTGGAGCCTAAAACAAGTTTGCAGGGGTTTTTGCACCTGCACTGCAATATGAGTGTGTGCGTGAGTGTGTCTGTAAGTTTGCAAGTGTTGGTGCATCAAAAGTGCTTATATGTGGGTGCATGTGCATAGTTCTGTATAGAGGTGTGCGTCTCCCACTGTGCAGGGCAGGGCTGGGTGATGCAGTCCTCTTCCCGGGTCGGAGGTCGCAGAGCAAGGTCGCAGAGGTCAAAAGAAGCAGCGAGCAGAGATTCATTCTCCACACACCTCCACAGTGCCTCGCGTCTGCCTGACACAAACACACACACGCACATACAGAGACACACACACACACACACACACACACACACACACACACACACACACACACACACACACACACACACACACACACACACACACACACACATAGATAGAAAATGCAATATACCATCGCAATTCTATAATGTTTAGTATCTTAACGTCATAACAGGAATTCATAATTTTGCTATTCTTTAAATGTATTTCCAAATTTCCACCAAGACACATTAGGAGACTTACATAAAATGCTATATATTATAATATTACGCTGAAGGTGAGCACTGTGCATGATATACCCTTACCTGTTCCACAGGTGGCACTGCAGCCTGTATGTCCGGCCTGGCTCCAGATGTAAGGGAGGGGGTCAGGTTTCCCCTCAGACTCAGGTCCACTCTGGCTGGGGTTGGGCGCGTCTTTGGGGATTTCGTTGTTGCTGATGTCCTCGATGATTGAGTCTTTGTGTGGGCTGACTGGGTCAACTGTCTCCACTGTTGGTGAGGAGCAACCGGACACTGGAATTCACCTTCTGAGTAAACAATGACGATCGCTTTGACAGCTTTTACGGATCACATTGCCTAGGTCGCACCAATCATTTGTGTTTCTTCACTGCCCCTGTGTTTGCCCCGCTATGAAGCGGCTCTGCAGATCACAAACGTGTTATAACAGAGACATGGCTGTTTGGTTTGAATACATTTTTAAGTTATTACTGTAACAAATAGATTT